>NW_027195183.1:190000-294981 GCF_038502225.1 Cherax quadricarinatus
TCAAATTCGATTGGAGATCCTTCGAAAAACTTGTCAAGTAGGCTATACAAAACGGCCGAGATCAATACACTTTAAAACACATATTAAGTCCAAAGTTTATTATGAATGTAAGAGCTATAATTTCTCACATGGCGAACAAAACACGGTAAAACTCTCGCTAGTAAGTAATGCGCCTGTTTGTTATGGAAGGAATTTCTAGTATTTCCTGGAGAAGTTGTGGAGACGTCCCACACGCGCTCAAGGCCACTACTTTATCCAAATCACTGCAATATCCTATTTTACAGCATAGCTATTTCCTTATTTCCTTCTGTTGCAGAGGAAAGCGATGGTCAGTGATGCTGGCTTACGTCCGGAGGAATTAAATACCGTACATTTCTTCTACAGTCTACACGAAGAATACGAGGTAGTTTGGAGGTCACTTGACAACTGTAACCCAAGTGACCTTCCTCTTCAGTATCATCATTCTCTTCGATTCTTTGGCTTTACAAGTTCAGTAACTCATAAGGTAATTGTGATAAACGGTTTAAAACCGACTAGTTGAAGATTGAGACACTTTTTGCAACATATGGGAATCTTTATTGAAGCCACTGTGTGGCGAAACGTTTCTTCAATAAAGATTCCCATATTTTGCAAGTGTCTCAATCTTCACCCATAAGGTAATAACGACAGAGTGGATATCGAAAAAAAAATTAGTAAACTATTTAATATAAACTAGTACTTTTAAGTTTACGACTTGCTTCAAACAGCCGATCATCTAATTCGCAAAGACTGGCTGAGGTAATCTGAAAAGTAATCGAAATGTATAAAATATATCTAAGAAAATATAAAGCACGATAACGGAAGAAGGCACGACATGTTGGGCAAGAGTAACAAGGGGAGTTCCCTAATGATGAGTTCTCAGATCCACGCTATTCACTATATACTTGGACAACCTACATACAGAGATTGGTTAGCATATGATCCTTGAGGATTATGTGGAACTAATGCGACCTTAGCTTATTTACTCACCTCTTTCTATGACATGATTTCTTGGTATTCTTTTCACATGTCTTATTGTCTAGCTTTCTCCTTACTTCTTCACTTGACCTGTCTTGTGACTGCCGTGCCCTTCTCCTTCTCCCTCTCCTCCTCCTCCTCCCTCCCATTTTCTTGCTCTCTCTCTCTCTCTCTGACTAGAGACAATGATCCAGGACGGACAAAAATGCTGTCTCAAGTTTTCTTTCTAAACTGTGAGTTACTTGTCAATAGTTCCAGCTACGTTATTGTGAGTTTTGTTCTTAAAAAAAAAAAAGAGGGTCAAAAATTAAAGAACGCGGACAAATTACAAGAAAGGGTTAAAAATGACTATTTGATATTTGACTTGAATACCAATAAATATAACTTGATAGCCTGGAGCGGAAATATAATACACCCGCCTGGAGAGCAGCTGCTAGTGCCAGAAACCCGTGGGTGGCTATCAACACGAATCTATCCGTCGCAGCTAACTACAGGAAAACGCCAGTGGCATATATTATAATGATATATTCAATTACGGCTTTCAGGAACCTAAAATATTCAGCACAATATGTATCACACCTATTATACCAATACCAGAGCATGCAGCTCCCGCTTAGAACCAACATTTCCATCAAACACGAAAGTTTTGATAAGTTTTAAAGGTTTTCTACCAGGCTATTGAGTTTTGAAAATAAAGGACTTTATTATCTGATAAAACTCACACTTACAGGAATCAAAGGAGACATAGTAGCACCACACACAACAATGTAGCCCCTCGTCCTGGCTACACCAACAGCCAGGACGGGGGAACACACATGTGAGGGGCCGAGTTGAAGGAATAAATGGGAACAACACCCAAGTTAGATACAATAGGAACTTCAGCACGAGGAGAGTGGAACACACTGAGAGTAGTGTAGGTACACTGTACGTGAATTCTTTTGTGTATGTAACGAGTTGCACTCCATCGTCCTCATTAAAATCAGTAATTCACTGCGGCCAAGACAGTAAGATATGTGACTGTTAGCGAATCTTAAACAGAGAATTATCTGCTTGTATATTTAAATGTGCGCTTGGTGGATTCCCGTTCTCTGTTCGTGTTTCATATTTTTGAGTACCTACGTCTATTTCAATTCATTCTGATATGTTATAACTGGTTATTTTTTTTAATAGAAGACAATCTAACCTAAACAAGCCTACTCTAAATTGAGAAATCTGCTAAAAACAGTATGTTAACAATCGACTTTAAATTTTACGAGGATGGGTTGCACTTGGGCCCAGAAGCCGTAAAAGACAATATCGCAAAAACACACACACACACACACACAAACACAAACACACACACACACACACACACACACACACACACACACACACACACACGTCTCTCATTGAATATATGAGTCTAATTTTTTTGTGATTAAAGTATTTTTGACTGCAGCCTGACGAACACCCATGTAGTCGTTCAGCTTTAAACCTCATTAAGACGCACACAACATTTATGTAATTTGGTTAATAGAATAACCTAGATTAAAATAACTAATATCTAACTTTAGTCTCAAGTCGTTTAGAAATAGACACATGTATTCGTACAAGCTATAGAAAGCGAAAGGTATATTTAGCGTGGGGAGGTTGCTTAACTGTACTTGTGACCTGACGTAACCTCACCAAACAATTACCCTTCCTCCCGGACTTCTCCCTTAAAGGACAAGCGGATGTAACAACACTGGTGGTGATGTCAACTCAATATGTTTGGTTTAGAGCCTGTCGACTGCACGTGCCTCATAAAGGCTTCAGGTATCACCTACAAACTAAGATTCAAGAACGTTCCATTAGTCCTAATATAGACACATCTGAGAAGAGCGCTCCTTTCTTAGACGTCTCTGTATTAGGACATTTTGCCGCTATGGCAAAATGTTTCCTTTAATAAAAGTTGTAACTGTACGTATATCTTCCACAAACCGAGTGATTTATGTCGTCCATTATCAATTACACAAACTAATCAAGTTTGCTTAGTCCACTCCAATATAACTAGCCTAGTTTAGCTTAGCAGTAGCAGGAACCACCACAGTGGAGGATATGGATGACATGTCACTCTGTGCTGAGTGTGTGTGTGGGGGGGGGGGGGACATAGGAAACGAGGAAGATGAGGGAGGTTGAGAAGGGCAAGAAGTTGGTGCTGTGAGTCACATCATGCCTCCAGCCTCTTAACCACCACGCCCACAAACCTACCCGCCCTCCCGCCCGCTCGCCCACCCACCAGCTCGTACATTCAACATTTTGATAACGTATTTCCATTTCCCATTAGCTTTTATTTGTATGCGCGTGTGTGTACTCACCTATATGTGGTTGCAGGGGTCGAGTCAGAGCTCCTGGCCCCGCCTCTTCACAGGTCGATAGTAAGTCACTCTCCCTGCTCCGCGAGCTTAATTATTATATACCTCTTCCTAAAGCTATGTATGGAATTTGCCTCCACTACATCACTCTCCAGACTGTTCTACTTCCTGATAACTCTAAGGATAGAGAAATACTTCCTAACATCCCTATGACTCATCTGAGTTTTCGGCTTCCAGCTGTGGCTCCTTGTTCCTGTATCCCACTTCTGAAACATTCGAGCCCTATCCACCTTGTCAAATCCTTTCAGTATTTTATATGTCGATCTCATGTCCCCTCTAGCCATCCTGTCCTCCAGTGTCGTCAGGTTGATTTCCCTTAACCTCTCCTCCTTAGTTCCGGGACTAGTCTTGTTACAAAACCTTTTCACTTTCTCTTAATTTCTTGTCATTTATGACCAGATGTGGGTTCCATACTGGTGCTGCATACCCCAATACGGGCCTAATGTATACGGTGTACAGTGTCTTGAAAGACTCCTTAGGTTTGCCAGGCGCCCGTATGCTGCAGCAGTTATTTGGTAGATGTGCGCCTCGGGAGATGTGCTCGGTATAATGATCACCCCAAGATCCTTTTCATTAAATAAGTTTTTGCAACCTTTGACCTCCTAGGCTGTATTTCGTCTGCAGTCTTCTTTGTCCTTCTCCAAACTTCATGACTTTGTACTTGCTGAGGTTAAACTCCAGGAGCCATTTGTCGGACCAGGCGTGCAGCCTGTCAAGATCTCCTTACAGGCTTACCTGATCCTCGTCCACGCATTTGTATTCTTCTCATTGCTTCACATCGTCTGCAAACAGGAACACTTTTGAATCTATCCCTTCTGTCATATCATTCACATATACTAGAAACAGCACCGGACCCAGAACTGGCCCCTGTGGTACCCCAAAAGGTGTGTGTGTGTGTGTGTGTGTGTGTGTGTGTGTGTGTGTGTGTGTGTGTGTGTGTGTGTGTGTGTGTGTGTGTGTGTGTGTGTGTGAATGTTACCATTTGGTCCTAGGCACATGTCGATTAGACGTGTGTGTGTGTGTGTACTCACCTATTTGTACTCACCTATTTGTGGTTGCAGGGGTCGATTCACAGCTCCTGGCCCCGCCTCTTCGCTGATTGCTACTAGGTCCTCTCTCTCCCTGCTCCATGAGCTCTATCATACCTAGCCTTAAAACTATAGACTGTTCCCGTGTGTGTGTGTGTGTGTGTGTGTGTGTGTGTGTGTGTGTGTGTGTGTGTGTGTGTGTGTGTGTGTGTGTGTGTGTGTACTCACCTAGTTGTACTCACCTAGTTGAGGTTGCGGGGGTCGAGTCCGAGCTCCTGGCCCCGCCTCTTCACTGATCGCTACTAGGTCACTCTCCCTGAGCCGTGAGCTTTATCATACCTCTGCTTAAAGCTATGTATGGATCCTGCCTCCACTACATCGCTTCCCAAACTATTCCACTTACTGACTACTCTGTGGCTGAAGAAATACTTCCTAACATCCCTGTGATTCATCTGTGTCTTCAGCTTCCAACTGTGTGTGTGTGTGTGTGTGTGTGTGTGTGTGTGTGTGTGTGTGTGTGTGTGTGTGTGTGTGTGTGTATGAGTGTATATGAGTGTGTGTGTATGAGTGTGTGTGTGTGTATGAGTACTCACCTATTTGTGGTTGCAGGGGTCGAGTCTTAGCTCCTGACCCCGCCTCTTCACCGGTTGCTACTGGGCCCTCTCTCTCCCCACTCCATGAGCTTTATCAAACCTCGTCTTAAAACTGTGTATGGTTCCTGCCTCCACTACGTCATTTTCTAGGCTATTCCACTGCCTTACAACTCTATGACTGAAGAAATGCTTCCTACTATCTCTCTGACTCATTTGTGTCTTCAACTTCCAATTGTGGCCTCTTGTTTCTGTGTCCCCTACCTGGAACATCCTGTCTTTGTCCACCTTGTCTATTCCACGCAGTATTTTATATGTCGTTATCATGTCTCCCCTGACCCTCCTGTCCTCCAGTGTCGTCAGGCCGATTTCCCTTAATCTTTCTTCATAGGACATTCCCCTTAGCTCTGGAACTAACCTTGTCGCAAACCTTTGTACTTTCTCTAGTTTCTTGACGTGCTTTATCAAGTGCGGGTTCCAAACAGGTGCTGCATACTCCAGTATGGGCCTGACATACACGGTGTACAGTGTCTTGAATGATTCCTTACTAAGGTATCGGAATGCTGTTCTCAGGTTTGCCAGGCGCCCATATGCTGCAGCAGTTATCTGATTGATGTGTGCTTCCGGAGACATGCTCGGTGTTATACTCACCCCAAGATCTTTCTCCTTGAGTGAGGTTTGCAGTCTTTGGCCACCTAGCCTATACTCTGTCTGTGGTCTTCTGTGCCCTTCCCCTATCTTAATGACTTTGCATTTGGCAGGATTAAATTCGAGAAGCCATTTGCTGGACCAGGTGTCCAGTCTGTCCAGGTGTGTGTGTGTGTGTGTGTGTGTGTGTGTGTGTGTGTGTGTGTGTGTGTGTGTGTGTGTGTGTGTGTGTGTGTGTGTGTGTGTGTGTGTGTGTGTGTGTGTGTGTGTGTGTGTGTGTGTGTTTGTGTGCGTTTGTGTGTGTTTGTGTGTGTTTGTGTGTGTGTGTGCATACTCCAGTATGGGCGCACGGTGCAGTGCTTGAATGTGTGTGTGTGTGTGTGTGTGTGTGTGTGTGTGTGTGTGTGTGTGTGGTGTGTGTGTGTGTGTGTGTGTGTGTGTGTGTGTGCGCGCGCGCATGCGTGTGTGGGGGTCATGACGAGAATTGGAAGAAAAGAGAGAAGACGGGAGGAGGAGGACGAAGAGGGAGAAGCTGGGAGGATGAGGAGGGAGAAGACGAGAGGAAGAAGATGGAGGAGGGGGAGTAGGAGAGAGTAACCTGGCTAGGCAGCAACAATGAGAGAGCGACTGGCGGGTACCACACACGCACCTCCAAACTCATTACCCTGCTGTTCTCGCTTAGGTGCGGGTGTGACAGTGTTCAGTATAGCAGTGGGAGAGCAGCAAGATGTCTGTACTAGTGCTGGGAGCTGTGCTACCCCTACTGGTTTCTCTGGTGGGAGGTAAGAACATGGGTATCATATTGATGGTCTACCGACAAGTTGATGAATAAGACACGTGAATCACTTGACTAAGGGTAGGCTATAAGTAACTCTGGCAGTACGGCATTGTATGGAGTTGTCAATGACATAAAATGCAAAGTGTGTGGACAGAGACAAGGAGATACACTGGAGCAATATGTCTTAGTAGTCAAACATCTACCTTTCAGAGACGCCTCCATGCAAACCTAACAGGATACAGCCAAACACCTCATTGCTAATGATATCCAAAATCTTAAGGTTATATCCACTTTTTGCATCGACTAGATGGACAGACTGTTTTAATGGAGATTGCAGTCCAGCTATGACCAATGTTTTTTGTGTTTTTATTTCTTTAGTTGTAATACGAAAGCAATTTTTTGAGATTGTATTACTTACTGTGCTGTGTACAACAACTATACGAAGTAATTGTAAAATATGAAATGACTAATATTCCTTTCTATCAATGTAACAATGCCCAGTGGGGTCTGACAAAGACTCATTGTGACCTCTGTAATCCCGTTTTATTGCGCTACTGCTTACAGGATAAGCATGGGTTGCAAAATAAACCTGCAGCTCATGCGGCACAACTAACTAAAGACTTGGCTGACCACCTCTTACCAAGGGTGACAGACTGGTCACGTCAAAATTGCCTCTACTGTCTTCAATGTTGTATTTGCCTGTATTCAACTGAAGAAGCTTGTTGTGCAGGCGAAACGTTTCCGAAAAAAATATAAAAAAAACTGTTTACCACTACTCTTGTATTTGATTGGTTAGAAAGTTGAAGATCACCTTCTCACTTTGCCAGTTATCACTTTAGCACATATTTTGTACGCTATTACACCATGATCACACTTGTTAAAAGCCTTTGCGAGGTCTATGTATATTACATCTGCATTCTGTTGTCTTCCAGTGCATCCAAAACCATATCATAGTGATCCAGTAGTTGCGAGAGGCACGGGTGACCTGCTCTGAACCCATGTTGTCCCGGATTGTGCAGTTTTTGGGAATCCAAGTGGTTTGCAATCGTGCTACTCCATAAAGTTGGCAGCTATTGCTGCCAACTTTATGGAGTAGGAGCTATGTCCGTTAATTTTAGTGGCTGTGGTATTTCACCCATGTCTAAGCTCCTTCTCCATAGTATACTTAGGGCATGCAAAAGGGGTTTCTTGCAGTTCCTAATCGATACAGAGTTCCACGAGTCTGGGCCTGAGGCTGAGTGCATGGGCATGTTGTCAATGACTTTCTCAGAGTAGAGTGGAGTTAAGGCAATGCCAGAAATTTGGCATACATTGACGGAGTTTTGAGGATCATTCATGAAAAAAATCATTTATATTGTCGATCTTTAGACTGATTAGTGACATTTTTTTTTGGGTTATCCTAGGTTCCAAAGGACTCCAATGGAAATAAGTCACCCTATCTGACTTTTTTGGGGTTATCCTAGGTTCTACACACATATGCTGCTATGTATGATAATCTATGTAACTGTATTTGTGTATACCTGAATAAACTTATTGTAGACAAAGAGTCGTACTGAGATTTCAGTATCTCACTCATTTCTGTTTAAGTCCCATCTTGTCTGAGTAAGGGCCCAATACTAGATGTGGTTTTTGCCTTGTTTTTTGTAAATGAAAAGAAATATTTCGAATTTCTTTCAATTTCACTAATTGCTTTTAGGTTCTCCTGTCTTTCCTGGATCCTGCATGAATCCTTTAACCTAAGCTCAATACTTTCCACTTCACTGGCCAGTGCTTCCTTCCATGTATCAAAAAATCTAGCGTTCTTGAGGAGCTCAGTAATTCTTCGTTGTCTTCTGTAGAGGGAGCATCTTTCTCCCTCCAGTTTCCTTCTTCTTTCTTAGGGAAATATGCCTTGAATATACTTCAGCTGTCAGGAAGTTGATCCTTTCAAGGTACTGTTTGGATCCATGTTATTTAAGATATCTTCCCAATATGCTTCATTTAAGACATGGTTCACCTGATCCCAGTTGATGTTCTTGTTGAAGTTGTATTTGGTGAAGACACTCTCACAGCTATGTGCATTTTGCTGGTCAGGACCCCTGTGCATGTAAGTCTGAACTTCGATTAGACTGTGATCAGAATTAGTCATTTTTTATATTATGTGTCTTACCAGGTCCTCATTGTGAAAATAAGGTAAAGTGTGTTTTCCAGTCTTGTTGGCTCCACTATCTACTGACTTAGGGTATGTTTGTTGTAGAGATTTAGCAGCTCATGTGCGTGTGACTTTTTATCTGCACTGCCTCCAGGGATTGTTTCTGCTATAATGTTATTTGCTACATTATTCCATTTTATATGCCTAAGGCTGAAATCACCAAGCAGTACGATGTTCGGGGATGGGGCTAGGAGGCTTTCCAGACAGTAATAAATTTTCAGTAGCTGTTCCTTTAACTGTTGGGAGGTTTCATATGGTGGCTTATGTACAACCACTATGACTAGGTTCTGGCTCTTGATCTTTGTTTGAACTTCAACTACATCATTTGTGTTCAGCATCTCTGTGCAGATGAGCGACTCTGACATACAGGCCAACCCCTCCTTGTTGCCTGTTCTTTCTGTCGCATCTGAAAAGGCTGTACCCATTTATCCTTATTTCGGTGTCAAAGCGATCTTTTGTGTGGGTCTCTGTGAAGGCTGCAAACATCACATATGACCCCTCTAGAAGTCCACTGAGGAAGGGCATTTTGTTGGTGGATGACTTGAGGCCCTGTATATTAGGAAATATAAACGAGGTCGTATTCTGTGTCTGCTGGGACTGCATTTATGGTAGGGGGCAGTTCTTGACACTTTTTTTGTGCACAAGTACATCTGTAATGTTTAATTTCTGCCAGAATTCTAATATAACAGTCTCAGAGTTGTAATAAATTGCTGTGATTACCTTGCATGTGTAGTGGCACTTAAATATCTTAACTCCTCGATCTAATAGCTGTATCAGAGATGCCATAATGAGTGTTAAAAACACAATCTTTACACTTATGTCCACAGATGGCAAATTTTGAGGATGAATACAGGAATGAAAGGTTCTCACCAAGTACATCCTGACTGCAGGAATAAAAAACAGGCGAACAGGTTTCGGGTTGACATTTTAAAGTATGAGGACTAAGAGATGAGAAAGGTAAGATTTTGTTCAGATTTTTTACCCCAGAGAATTAGCAACCCAGGATAACCCAAGAAAATCAGTGCATCATCAAGGACTGTCTGTCTTATTTCCACTGGGGTCCTTTAATTTTGTTCCCCAGAATGCGACCCACACCAGTAGACTAACGCCCAGGTACCTCCTTGTTTGCTAGGTGAACAGGGACAGCAGGTGTAAGAAAACATGCCCAATGTTTCCACCTGGCTGGGAATCGAACCATGAATACTCAGTATGCGAGGTGAGAGCACTGCATATCATTAACTAATATAGGCATGCACTTTAAGTGAGAGCATTGCATATTATTAACTAGCATTAGCATGCACTTAAAGTCACCTGCTGCATGTGCATAGAGAAGCAAGATGAAGAGTACCTTAGCTGCCTTAAAACCAGCTGTATTTTTTTCTTGCTTGTTAATGCAAGTTTTTGATGCTTCCAAAATAGCCCTGCTTTCTCAGCAGGGAAATTTCTCTTAAATTTACATTATAAACCACATAGCTTCCTTCCCTGCATATACCTGAACCTCTTTTGCCTCAATACCCAGGTCAGCAGCGGATACAGACGGTGGAGGTGGCAGATTCTCGGTACTTTATCTCAAATGCGTCACCCTACTCACCACAGCTGAACTGGTTCCTGGCCTATGAGTACTGCCACACCATTGGTATGGAGCTCCTCAGCTTTGAGAGACTTGAAGAAACACAACAAATCGATGAATTCCTTAAAGCTAATGGTGAGCATATGCTTCTAAATTGTTGTATTCTAAGCACCTCTGCAAAAATAGTGATTATGTGTGAGTGTGGTGAAAGTGTTGAATGATGATGAAAGTATTTTCTTTTTGGGGGTTTTCTTTCTTTTTGGGTCACCCTGCCTCGGTGGGAGACGGCCAACTTTTTGAAAAAAAATAAAATTATGTTGCAATGACTGGTACTGTAATCATTTTGGACATTATGCTGTACAATATATCATTACCTTTATACAGTGGACCCCCGCATACCGTACGCATTGCATACCGTACAATCCGCATACCGGACGCTTTGATCGCTAAAATTTTGCCTCGCATACCGCCCAAAAACCCGCTCACCGCCCTTCGTCCGAGACGCGTCCAATGTGCGGCCTGAGCCAGTCTCGTATGTTCCGCCGGTGGCATTGTTTACCAGCCAGCCTCCGCGGTAACATCCAAGCATACAATCGGAATATTTTGTATTATTACAGTGTTTTCGGTGCTTTATCTGGAAAATAAGTGACCATGGGCCCCAAGAAAGCTTCTAGTTCCAACCCTACAGCAATAAGGGTGAGAATTCCAATAGAGATGAAGAAAGAGATCATTGATAAGTATGAAAGTGGAGTGCGTGTCGCCGACCTGGTCAGGTTGTACAAGAAACCCAAATCAACCATCTCTACTATTGTGGGCAACAGAAAGGCAATCAAGGAAGCTGTTCTTGCCAAAGGTTTAACTGTGTTTTCGAAACAGAGATCGCAAGTGATGGAAGATGTTGAGAGACTCTTATTGGTGTGGATAAATGAAAAACAGCTAGCAGGAGATAGCGTTTCTCAAGCGATCATAAGCGAAAAGGCTAGGAAGTTGCATGAGGATTTAATTAAAAAAATGCCTGCAACTAGTGATGATGTGAGTGAATTTAAGGCCAGCAAAGGTTGGTTTGAGAGATTTAAGAAGCGTAGTGGCATACATAGTGTGATAAGGCATGGTGAGGCTGCCAGTTCGGATCACAAAGCAGCTGAAAAATATGTGCAGGAATTCAAGGAGTACATAGACAGTGAAGGACTGAAACCTGAACAAGTGTTTAATTGTGATGAAACAGGCCTGTTCTGGAAGAAAATGCCAAGCAGGACCTACATTACTCAGGAGGAAAAGGCACTCCCAGGACATAAGCCTATGAAAGACAGGCTTACTCTGTTGATGTGTTCCAATGCTACTGGTGATTGCAAAGTGAAGCCTTTATTAGTGTATCACTCTGAAACTCCCAGACCGTTCAGGCAAAAGAATGTCCTCAAGGAGAATTTGTGTGTGCTGTGGAGGGCAAACAGTAAGGCATGGGTCACTAGGGACTTTTTCTATGACTGGTTACACCATGCATTTGCCCCCAATGTGAAAGATTACCTAACTGAAAAGAAATTAGAACTTAAGTGCCTCCTGGTGTTAGACAATGCCCCTGGTCATCCTACAGACGTGGCAGAGCGACTTTATGGGGACATGAAATTCATTAAGGTGAAGTTTTTGCCTCCTAATACCACTCCTCTCCTGCAGCCCATGGACCAGCAGGTTATTGCAAACTTCAAAAAACTGTACACAAAAGCTCTGTTTGAAAGGTGCTTTGTAGTGACCTCAGAAACTCAACTGACTCTAAGAGACTTTTGGAGAGATCACTTTAATATCCTCAATTGTATAAACCTTATAGGTAAGGCTTGGGAGGGAGTGACTAAGAAGACCTTGAACTCTGCTTGGAAGAAACTGTGGCCAGAATGTGTAGACAAAAGGGATTTTGAAGGGTTTGAGGCTAACCCTGAGAGGATTATGCCAGTTGAGGAATCCATTGTGGCATTGGGAAAGTCCTTAGGGTTGGAGGTTAGTGGGGATGATGTGGAAGAGTTGGTGGAGGAGGACAATGAAGAACTAACCACTGATGAGCTGATAGATCAACTTCAACAGCAAGAGGCCAGACCTGAGGAAACTGGTTCAAAGGAGGGGAGAGAGAAATTGAAGAAATTGCCTACTACAAAGTGGCTAGAAGTGCAAACCTTCATGGATGAAAATCACCCTCACACAGCTATTGCAAGCCGTGCTGGTGACTATTACACTGACAATGTTGTGAAACACTTTAGGGAAGTCATAAAGGAACGAGAGGTACAAGCCACTATGGACAGATATGTTGTGCGAAAGAAGTCCAGTGACTCTGAAGCTGGTCCTAGTGGCATTAAAAGAAGAAGGGAAGTAACCCCAGAAAAGGACTCGACACCTCAAGTCTTAATGGAAGGGGATTCCCCTTCTAAACACTAACACTCTCTCTCCCCTCCTCCCATCCCATCAATCATCACCAGATCTTCAATAAAAGTAAGTGTCATGTAATTGTGCATGCCTTTTTCAGTTTGTGTGTATTAAAATTAACATTTCATGTGGTAAAAATTTTTTTTTCATACTTTTGGGTGTCTTGCACGGATTAATTTGATTTCCATTATTTCTTATGGGGAAAATTCATTCGCATACCGAACATTTCGCATAACAGCCAGCCCTCTTGCACTGATTAAGGTCGCTATGCGGGGGTCCACTGTACTTACAATAATATCATGTACAGTGATAAATCTGTCAAAGGTGCAAAACTACTGAAATAAGAAATGCTTAAATTTTGAACATTTATGTTAGAGCTGTAGCAATAATCTATCACTGTCACCACTAAACATAATAAAGTGTAATTCTTCCACCAGGCCATGCTAAAAGTGCTTACTGGACAAGCGGTAACCAGCTGGGGTCAGCTATGTGGATCTGGATGAGCACTGGCCAGCCCTTCAACAGCACCTTCAATTTCTGGGCAGCAGGAGGCCCACCACTTGTGTAACTATCATACCCACTGCATGAATACAGAATCCACTTACAATGTATTAGGGCTATATTGTGTAACCATAAAGCATTTTGTGATTTTTTTTAACCCTTTCAGGGTTTCGGCTGAACTAGTATGGCTTACGCACCAGGGTTTTTGACGTACTAGTACGCCTAAATTCTAGCGCCCTCAAATCTAATGAGAGAAAGCTGGTAGGCCTACATATGAAAGAATGGGTCTATGTGGTCAGTGTGCGTGGTATAAAAAAAAATCCTGCAGCACATAGTGCGTAATGAGAAAAAAAAAACTTGACCGTGTTTTTGGATCAAAACAGAGACTTTTCACTGTATTTTCGTATGGTATTTATTGTTGTATTCTAGTTTTCCTGGTCTCATTTTATAGAATGAAAGACATATTACAGAAATTGAGATGATTTTGACTGGTTTTACAATGAAAAGTATCTTGAAATTGAGCTCAAAGTAGCAGAAATGTTCGATTTTTACCAAAGTCCAAAAGTAAACAAATCATGCTAAGCGTCCAATACACGTCAACTGGTGAGTCTAATATTCTTTTACAAGTGCGCTGATATTATTTATACCATTTCTACACTAATTCAGTAATCTGCATAACAGTAAATCTTCTATTTTTTTGTGAGAATAAAAATTCAAAGTGGAAAGCAAAAGAATGTAAGAGGGGAGTGGGGACGTGACTAATGAACAGAGGAAATGTTATTTTAGTGCCAGTAATGTCTTTCTTGTTTATTCTGGACCCTATTCGGAAATTGGAATCTTTTGAAATTTGTGTGAAATTAAACCATACCCCCAGCCGGGATTGAACCCGCTGTTTGCAATCGTGTCATTACGATTTCTTGAGTCATGTTGTGTGAAAATGGCAAAATTGTTAAATTCTGACCACTTTATTGGATAGTTGAAATCGGTAAATGGGTGGTTTCTCATACTCATTCGATAGAAAAAATGTAGTTCTAGCAAAATAGCTATGATTTTTGTCGACAAGCACACTGGAATTGGCCGAAAATAGGGCTCAAAGTGGGCAAAATCGCCGATGCGTAAACATCGTCGAGACCGCTAACTTCGCGAGAGCATAATTCCGTAAGTTTTCCATCAAATTTCATACTTTTGGTGTCATTGTGATCGGGAAAGGATTCTCTATCTTTTCATAAGATTTTTTTTTTTTTTTGAAATTTGGGCGACCCTGAGAACAAGTCTCTTGAGAGGGCCTGTCAACCCTGAAAGGATTAGTTCTGATTAGGTTCCACAATTTTTTTTTTTATTTTTTTATTAACACATCAGCCGTTTCCCGCCAAGGCAGGATAACTAAAAAAAAAATAAGGAAACATTTTCATCATCATTCACTCCATCACTGTCTTGCCAGAGGTGTGCCTACACTACAGTTATAAAACTGCAACTTATCAACACCCTTCCTACTGAGTGCAGGCACTGTACTTCCCGCCTCCAGGACTCAAGTCCAGCCTGCCAGTTTCTCTGAATCCCTTCATAAATGTTAACTTGCTCACACTCCAACAGCACACTGAGTCATAAAAACCACTTGTCTCCACTTGCTCTTATCTAACACACTCATGCATGCTTGCCCGAAGTCCAAGCCCCTTGCATACAAAACCTTACTTACCCCCTCCCTCCAACCTTTCTTAGGCCATAATTTTAGGCTTTCTACACAAGTCTGAAATTTTGGTATGCATACTGTTTGGGAATACTCATTCATACAAATACTAAGGAAAAGTAAAAGGAATATTCTCTCCAGAAGTTTCATGTAATTTCAAACATTAACGAGTAGCTCTAGATGGTAAGCTCATATTTATTATATATAGTTCACAATGCATATACTGTACAGTATCTTTGTAGAAAAAGAAATGTATAATATACACTGTATCTGGATAGTTCTTGTAAAGTGCAAAAAAAATTTTACAGTTGGCACACGTACAGCATATAAGAACATAAGAAAGAAGGAACACTGCAACAGGCCTACTGACCCATGCGGAGCAGGTCCATGCCCCCCCCCCCCCGATTAGCCCAATGACCCACCCAGTCAGGTCACCTCCACTCAAGGATGGAGCACGGCACCAGATCCAGCAGCACAAGCTAGTCAGGTCCAACTCACACCCACCCACACCCACTCATGTATTTATCTAACCTATTTTTAAAACTACACAACGTTTTAGCCTGAATAACTGTACTCGGAAGTTTGTTCCACTCATCCATGACTCTATTACCAAACCAGTGCTTTCCTATATCCTTCCTGAATCTGAATTTTTCCAACTTGAAACCACTGCTGCGAGTCCTGTCTTGGCTGGAAATTTTCAGCACGCTATTTACATCCCCTTTATTTATTCCTGTTTTCCATTTATACACCTCGATCATATCCCCCCTAATTCTACGCCTTTCGAGAGAGTGCAGATTCAGGGCCCGCAGTCTATCCTCATATGGAAGATTTCTGATACATGGGATCATCTTTGTCATCCTCCTCTGTAAGTTTTCCAGAGCATTTATATCCATTCTGTAATACGGTGACCAGAACTGAGCAGCATAGTATAAATGAGGCCTAACCAAGGATATACAGAGTTGAAGAACAACCGGAGGACTTCTATTATTTATACTTCTAGATATGAAGCCAAAAATTCTGTTAGCTTATTGTGAACACTAATGCACTGTTGTCTTGGTTTTAGATTACTGCTAACCAGAACTCCTAAATCCTTTTCCCAATCAGTAGTATTGAGATCAACATTATTTAGTTTATATGTGGCATGGTTATTTAACTGTCCAACATTTAGAACTTTGCATTTGTCAGTATTAAACTGCATCTGCCACTTCTCCGACCATTGCATCAGTCTATTCAAATCATCCTGGAGTGCTTTAGTGTCCTCATTAGAATGAATTGGACGGCCTATTTTGGTGTCATCAGCAAATTTTCTTATGTCACTATTTATTCCCTCATCTATGTCGTTTATGTAAATTGTGAACAACACAGTAGCGTAAATACAGTGGAACCCCAGTTTTCGTCCGGTCCAGTTATCATACAATTCAGTCTTCAACCACTTTTTTCGGAGAAATTTTCCCCGTTTTCACACATCTGCTCGGAAATCGTCTGTACTAGATGCGTCCACCTGCCTGAGGGACGTGGCAGCTCATATGTTCGTGACTCAGTCTGCCTTTGTTACTCATTCACTGAGCCAGAAGGGTTTGAGGCTGCCCTGATCATCTTACGCTTGTTGTGGAATCTACTGTGTCTTTGGGGAAGTCCGTGGGATTGGGGGTGAGTGGCCAGGACGTGGACGAGTTGGTGAACGACCACATGGAAGAGCTAAGCAGTCTTCAATAAAGGTAAAAGTGAGGTTAAATGTTTATTTATCCATTTCATTAGTCAATTATACAGTGGACCCCCGGTTAATGATATTTTTTTCACTCCAGAAGTATGTTCAGGTGCCAGTATTGACCGAATTTGTTCCCATAAGGAATATTGTGAAGTAGATTAGTCCATTTCTGACCCCAAACATACACGTACAAACGCACTTACATAAATACACTTACATAATTGGTCGCATTCGGAGGTGATCGTTATGCGGGGGTCCACTGTATTTATTTCTCATTGTTTTCTGTATGAAAAATTATAGTTATTCTCTATAAAACATATTTTTTGTTAATATTTTTGGGTGTCTGGAATGAATTAATTGGATTTACATTATTTCTTATGGGAAACATTACTTCAGTTTTCGTACAAATCGGTTTTCGACCGACCTTCTGGAACAGATTAAAGACGAAAACCTGGGTTCCACTGCATACCGCCTCTCCTCACTTAATGATGGAGTTCTGTTCCTAAGACCACATCAGTAAACGAATTTGTCACCGAGGAGAATACTATAATGGTAGTGGGTTTGTGTCAACCATCTTTGATATTGTTTTAATGTCACCTTTGCACCATTTATAACATTTCTGGTATATTTTTAAATGTTTATACAGTAGTATACTGTATATTGTAATAAACAGAATAGAGGAAATCAGCTCTAATATATATTATTTAAATATGCATACTGGTCAGAAAGCCCGTTGTAAGTCCGAGTCGTCGGTAAACGAGTACGTCGCTAAGTAAGGAGAGTCTGTATACATATATTTCTTTTTCTTTTTTCAACAAACTGGCCGTATCCCACCAAGGCAGGGTTACCCAAAAAGAAAAACGAAAGTTTTTCATTTTAAATTTAATAATTTATACAGGAGAAGGGGTTACTAGCCCCTTGCTCCTGGCATTTTAGTCGCCTCTTACAACACACATAGCTTACAGAGGAAGAATTCTGTTCCACTTCCCCATGGAGATAAGAGGAAATAAACAAGAACAAGAACTAGTAAGAAAATAGAAGAAAACCCAGAGGGGTGTGTATATATATATGCTTGTACAGGTATGTGTAGTGTGACCTAAGTGTAAGGAGAAGTAGCAAGACGTACCTGAAACCTTGCATGTTTATGAGACAGAAAAATGGACACCAGCAATCCTACCATCATGTAAAACAATTACAGGCTTTCGTTTTACACTCATTTGGCAGGACGGTAGTACCTCCCTGGGCGGTTGCTGTCTACCAACCTACTACCTAAGAAAAGTACCACCTCTACAGCTGGAATGGGGACCCTCATCCTCAGAGAAGACAAACGTACCTCAGGGAAAACTCAAGGTCCTCCCCGGAGCTGTTTGAATATTTTCTTCTACCATCCCCTATATTTTATATTCTATGTGAACATTTATTAATAAACAGAATACATTTGCAGAAAAACACAAACATGAATACAATGGTACAATGTATTAAAGAAAGTGGTTGCCCTTGGGTCCCTGGTGTCAATGAGTCTGGAACCCAATTCTTTAAGGAAGCATGTGGCATTTTTCCCCATGATCCCAAGGTCTCTGATCCCACTGGGACAAACTGATACTGTTGGCTTATGTTCCTGTACTTGCTGATCTTGTACTCCTCCCTGTCGCCCAACACTGTGATGGATGTAGGTGTCAGCCAGTGTGGACACAGGTATAGTCCCATGATTAGAGCTTGCCATTCTTCCAAGGATAGATTGTGATCCCATCGGGGCGGTTTGCTGGGTTGTGGGTATTGTTGGCTGCTAGTGATCGGGGCTCCCTCTCGGCTGGGCATCCAGCTGTGGCAAGGGTTCTCTTTATGATGTCGTTGACCTCACTGTGGCTTGCATGCCAGCCCTTGGTTTTGGAACAGTTAAGACATGTAGACCATATTGGTCTCCTTGCGCTTCGCCGCAAATACACATACATTCTGTATAAATTGGGGCAGCAAGGTGCAAAGCCACTGCAATACAGAGGGTCGTAGAGTCAAGTCGCGTTCCCATTGCCGATATGGTAACTTGTTGGAGGAAGTCCCCGGAGTGAGGTGCGCTCACAGCCTGGAGACGGGCCGTCTCGCTATCTGATGTTGCAGCCCTGAGCATGTTGGCAAGCACCTTTTCAGTGATCGGGCCATCCCAGCTTGACTGTGAGCCAGTGCTGCACTAGGGTTTGGTGCTGGAGCAACAAGAGTCTCCCATTCAGTGATGGCATTGGCATAGCTAGGGTCCTGTATTCCTGCTGAGTCACTGAGGTTATCAGGAAGACTTTGTCTTATCAACTCGTTTGATGCTATGGAAGAGGCTAGGAAAGCTGGTAGAGCAATCTGGGAGGATCTGCGTACTCCTAGCCCCCCAAGCCGGACCGGAAGTGAGGCTTGCAACCACTGTCCATCTTCAAGGGAAAGATTCAATACACACTCTAGCATGGTCTTTAGGAGAGTGTCATATTCCTTGAGTTTTGGACTGCTGAAGGCTGGGGAGCATCTCAGAAAGTAGGTAAGTTTTGGGATTGACAGGCACCTGGTGAGTAGGTAGAAGGCATCATGTGTGTGTCAATGTCTTTCATCCTGCTTTCCATCGTTCGGAGGTCTGAGACTTTTTTTTCTAGAATCAGATCGATGGCATTGGACCCAAGAGGAGCACCAAGGAGAGTGCTATTGGCTGGATCAATGGCTCATGCTCCTGGTAAAACGGCACTAATATTCTGGATCATCTGTTGATTGATAGAAACTATTTCACATTTGGTGGTGTTTAAAGAAAGGCCCAGGCTTTCTCCCATGTCTTTAATTTTACTGATGTCCTCTAGGAGAGATTCTGTTGTGCCAGCTAGGGTACCATCATCCAGGAACCAGATATTGAGTTTGCTGGAGAGTGCTTCTGTGACTTCCTTGATGACCAAACAGAATAGAAAGAGGGCGAGAGGGTCCTCCTGTTGCACGCCCTCACACGAGACAATTTCATGGCCCCCAAACAATAGTTTGGAAGTCACACTATAAAACAATTCTATGAAGGGATAAAGGGAAGGGAAGTTTCTATAAACTGCTTGGAGAGCAGCGTCCCTTCTGACTGAGTTGAAAGCGTTGGCAAAGTCCAATTTGACCAAGGCTTTTTCATCGGACATGTTTTTGATATATACACGTGCTGCGTGGGCAGCTGCTTCACAGCCCTGTTGAATGCCGAAACCGAGCTGAGTTGGTTTCAGCATTGCAGCAGCCTCTTGACTCGCCCTTCTTACTGTGGCCTTGGCAACTAGGCGCCGAAGGGTGCTACCCACTGCAATGAGCTTGATTCCGCCATTCTTTTTCCGGAGGGCACACAATGAGGCACCAATATATATACATATATATATATACATATATATATATTTTATTTTATTATTATTTATTATCACACTGGCCGATTCCCACCAAGGCAGGGTGGCCCGAAAAAGAAAAACTTTCGCCATCATTCACTCCATCACTGTCTTGCCAGAAGGGTGCTTTACACTACAGTTTTTAAACTGCAACATTAACACCCCTCCTTCAGAGTGCAGGCACTGTACTTCCCATCTCCAGGACTCAAGTCCGGCCTGCCGGTTTCCCTGAATCCCTTCATAAATGTTACTTTGCTCACACTCCAACAGCACGTCAAGTATTAAAAACCATTTGTCTCCATTCACTCCTATCAAACATGCTCACGCATGCCTGCTGGAAGTCCAAGCCCCTCGCACACAAAACCTCCTTTACCCCCTCCCTCCAACCCTTCCTAGGCCGACCCCTACCCCGCCTTCCTTCCACTACAGACTGATACACTCTTGAAGTCATTCTGTTTCGCTCCATTCTCTCTACATGTCCGAACCACCTCAACAACCCTTCCTCAGCCCTCTGGACAACAGTTTTGGTAATCCCGCACCTCCTCCTAACTTCCAAACTACGAATTCTCTGCATTATATTCACACCACACCGTGCCCTCAGACATGACATCTCCACTGCCTCCAGCCTTCTCCTCGCTGCAACATTCATCACCCACGCTTCACACCCATATAAGAGCGTTGGTAAAACTATACTCTCATACATTCCCCTCTTTGCCTCCAAGGACAAAGTTCTTTGTCTCCACAGACTCCTAAGTGCACCACTCACTCTTTTTCCCTCATCAATTCTATGATTCACCTCATCTTTCATAGACCCATCCGCTGACACGTCCACTCCCAAATATCTGAATACGTTCACCTCCTCCACACTCTCTCCCTCCAATCTGATATTCAATCTTTCATCACCTAATCTTTTTGTTATCCTCATAACCTTACTCTTTCCTGTATTCACCTTTAATTTTCTTCTTTTGCACACCCTACCAAATTCATCCACCAATCTCTGCAACTTCTCTTCAGAATCTCCCAAGAGCACAGTGTCATCAGCAAAGAGCAGCTGTGACAACTCCCACTTTGTGTGTGATTCTTTATCTTTTAACTCCACGCCTCTTGCCAAGACCCTCGCATTTACTTCTCTTACAACCCCATCTATAAATATATTAAACAACCACGGTGACATCACACATCCTTGTCTAAGGCCTACTTTTACTGGGAAAAAATTTCCCTCTTTCCTACATACTCGAACTTGAGCCTCACTATCCTCGTAAAAACTCTTCACTGCTTTCAGTAACCTACCTCCTACACCATACACTTGCAACATCTGCCACATTGCCCCCCTATCCACCCTGTCATACGCCTTTTCCAAATCCATAAATGCCACAAAGACCTCTTTAGCCTTATCTAAATACTGTTCACTTATATGTTTCACTGTAAACACCTGGTCCACACACCCCCTACCTTTCCTAAAGCCTCCTTGTTCATCTGCTATCCTATTCTCCGTCTTACTCTTAATTCTTTCAATTATAACCCTACCATACACTTTACCAGGTACACTCAACAGACTTATCCCCCTATAATTTTTGCACTCTCTTTTATCCCCTTTGCCTTTATACAAAGGAACTATGCATGCTCTCTGCCAATCCCTAGGTACCTTACCCTCTTCCATACATTTATTAAATAATTGCACCAACCACTCCAAAACTATATCCCCACCTGCTTTTAACATTTCTATCTTTATCCCATCAATCCCGGCTGCCTTACCCCCTTTCATTTTACCTACTGCCTCACGAACTTCCCCCACACTCACAACTGGCTCTTCCTCACTCCTACAAGATGTTATTCCTCCTTGCCCTATACACGAAATCACAGCTTCCCTATCTTCATCAACATTTAACAATTCCTCAAAATATTCCCTCCATCTTCCCAATACCTCTAACTCTCCATTTAATAACTCTCCTCTCCTATTTTTAACTGACAAATCCATTTGTTCTCTAGGCTTTCTTAACTTGTTAATCTCACTCCAAAACTTTTTCTTATTTTCAACAAAATTTGTTGATAACATCTCACCCACTCTCTCATTTGCTCTCTTTTTACATTGCTTCACCACTCTCTTAACTTCTCTCTTTTTCTCCATATACTCTTCCCTCCTTGCATCACTTCTACTTTGTAAAAACTTCTCATATGCTAACTTTTTCTCCCTTACTACTCTCTTTACATCATCATTCCACCAATCGCTCCTCTTCCCTCCTGCACCCACTTTCCTGTAACCACAAACTTCTGCTGAACACTCTAACACTACATTTTTAAACCTACCCCATACCTCTTCGACCCCATTGCCTATGCTCTCATTAGCCCATCTATCCTCCAATAGCTGTTTATATCTTACCCTAACTGCCTCCTCTTTTAGTTTATAAACCTTCACCTCTCTCTTCCCTGATGCTTCTATTCTCCTTGTATCCCATCTACCTTTTACTCTCAGTGTAGCTACAACTAGAAAGTGATCTGATATATCTGTGGCCCCTCTATAAACATGTACATCCTGAAGTCTACTCAACAGTCTTTTATCTACCAATACATAATCCAACAAACTACTGTCATTTCGCCCTACATCATATCGTGTATACTTATTTATCCTCTTTTTCTTAAAATATGTATTACCTATAACTAAACCCCTTTCTATACAAAGTTCAATCAAAGGGCTCCCATTATCATTTACACCTGGCACCCCAAACTTACCTACCACACCCTCTCTAAAAGTTTCTCCTACTTTAGCATTCAGGTCCCCTACCACAATTACTCTCTCACTTGGTTCAAAGGCTCCTATACATTCACTTAACATCTCCCAAAATCTCTCTCTCTCCTCTGCATTCCTCTCTTCTCCAGGTGCATACACGCTTATTATGACCCACTTCTCGCATCCAACCTTTACTTTAATCCACATAATTCTTGAATTTACACATTCATATTCTCTTTTCTCCTTCCATAACTGATCATTTAACATTACTGCTACCCCTTCCTTTGCTCTAACTCTCTCAGATACTCCAGATTTAATCCCATTTATTTCCCCCCACTGAAACTCTCCTACCCCCTTCAGCTTTGTTTCGCTTAGGGCCAAGACATCCAACTTCTTTTCATTCATAACATCAGCAATCATCTGTTTCTTGTCATCCGCACTACATCCACGCACATTTAAGCAACCCAGTTTTATAAAGTTTTTCTTCTTCTCTTTTTTAGTAAATGTATACAGGAGAAGGGGTTACTAGCCCATTGCTCCCGGCATTTTAGTCGCCTCATACGACACGCATGGCTTACGGAGGAAAGATTCTTTTCCACTTCCCCATGGACAATAGAAGAAATAAAAAAGAACAAGAGCTATTTAGAAAAAGGAGAAAAACCTAGATGTATGTATATATATACATGTATATATGCATGTACGTGTCTGTGAAGTGTGACCAAAGTGTAAGTAGGAGAAGCAAGATATCCCTGTTATCTTAGCGTGTTTATGAGACAGAAAAAGAAACCAGCAATCCTACCATCATGCAAAACAGTTACAGGTTTTTGTTTCACAGTCATCTGGCAGGACGGTAGTACTTCCCTGGGTGGTTGCTGTCTACCAACCTACTACCTACATATATACATATATACATATATACATATATACTAATGATGTAAGTGTATTTATGTAAGTGCGTTTGTACGTGTATGTTTGGGGGTCTGAAATGGACTAATCTACTTCACAATATTCCTTATGGGAAAAAATTCGGTCAGTACTGGCACCTGAACATACTACTGGAATGAAAAAAGTTCGTTAACCGGGGGTCCACTGTATATATATATATATATATATCTTTTTCTTTCTTTCTTTCAACACACCGGCCGTATCCCACCGAGGCGGGGTGGCCCAAAAGGAAAAACGAAAGTTTCTCCTTTTACATTTAGTAATATATACAGGAGAAGGGGTTACTAGCCCCTTGCTCCCGGCATTTTAGTCCCCTCTTACAACACGCATGGCTTACAGAGGAAGAATTCTGTTCCACTTCCTCATGGAGGGAAGAGGAAATAAACAAGAACAAGAACTAGAAAGAAAATAGAAGAAAACCCAAAGGGGTGTGTATATATATGCTTGTACATGTATGTGTAGTGTGACCTAAGTGTAAGTAGAAGTAGCAAGATGTACCTGAAACCTTGCATGTTTATGAGACAGAAAAATGGACACCAGCAATCCTACCATCATGTAAAACAATTACAGGTTTTCGTTGTGCACTCACTTGGCAGGACGGTAGTACCTCCCTGGGTGGTTGCTGTTTACCAAAATACTACCTAGGATATATATATATATATATATATGGCCGATTCCCACCAAGGCATACTTTATCATATATATATACTACATACTATATCATATATACATATATATATATATATATTTATATATATATATAATATATATAGGAGAAGGTGTGGAGTTAATAAAAGCATTAGTCAGAGGGCAGAAGAGGGGTTGTTGAGGTGGTTTGGTCATTTAGAGAGAATGGATCAAAGTAGAATGACATGGAAAGCATATAAATCTATAGGGGAAGGAAAGAGGGGTAGGGGTCATCCTCGAAAGGGTTGGAAAGAGGGGTAGGGGTCATCCTCGAAAGGGTTGGAAAGAGGGGGTAAAGGAGGTTTTGTGGGTGAGGGGCTTGGACTTCCAGCAAGCGTGCATGAGCGTGTTAGATAGGAGTGAATGGAGACGAATGATACTTGGGACCTGACGATCTGTTGGAGTGTGAGCAGGGTAATATTTAGTGAAGGGATTCAGGGAAACCGGTTATTTTCATATAGTCGGACTTGAGTCCTGGAAATGGGAAGTACAATGCCTGCACTTTAAAGGAGGGGTTTGGGATATTGGCAGTTTGGAGGGATATGTTGTGTATCTCTATACGTATATGCTTCTAAACTGTTGTATTCTGAGCACCTCTGCAAAAGCAGTGATAATGTGTGTGTGTGGTGAAAGTGTTGAATGATGATGTAAGTATTTTCTTTTTGGGGATTTTCTTTCTTTTTTTTTGGGTCACCCTGCCTCGGTGGGAGACGACCGACTTGTTGAAAATATATATATATATACATGTATATATATATATATATATATACACATACATACATATACAGTAGGGCCCCGCTTTACGGCGTTCTGCTAATACAGTGATGTCAAATTATGACCAAAATTTGCTATACGGCAAGCGGTCTTTCAAAAACGGCGCCCCCCACTAGTTTGTTTACATTCTCCGTGACCACATCTATTATGTCAGGAAACTTTCCAAAATTTCAAGTGTTTTAAAGTTACTGTGTATTTTATATGTACTCTGATAATTATACTTATGTGTACCTGTACCTAAATATATACTTACACACTGTGCTGGTGTGCAGGTACACATTAAAATCGCTAAGTCTCTCTCTACTCATGACGCCAACACTACGTAATAATAATCACTCTTGGGCACACTAAATGTCTTATTTTACATTAATATAGGCATTTTCATTAATCCATCTATAATATTTTCCACAAAATTATATATGAAACCCGTTACATAGCATATAAACATGATACATACACTCACAAAATAAAAATTGATGTAAATATGAGATCTGTTTACAAAGCAGCTGTGTAGGTAGTGTCGGAAGAGTTACGTTTTCTCTAGTCAAACTGGGGGATCTGTAGAAAAATATTCTTTTCGTATGCCTTTACTCTATATATAGCAATTCACAACCCTTGTGGGTTTAGTGATTTTTATAATAATAATAATAATAATAATAATAATAATAATAATATTATTATTATTATTATTATCTTCATTCACTCTAAAAATGGTGTGTTGCTGTTTGTTTATTCTGTCCTAACTTGTACACAATGTAAGAGTGCAGTATTTGTATTGTGAGGTAATTATTATTATACTAAAAAAATATTGAGGTAAATGTTTTACAAACTCTTACAAACGTATGTGAATGAACTAAAAGTAGACACATATTAATACGCATTTATCTCGCCTGACCAAGTGATCACTCACTACCTGTTCAGTTTATGTTCTTACATTGTCCGAACTCTGTATCTCGTCCTCTCTCTCGTTTACTCTTTCGTTAACTAGTTGGCTCTCATTGATGATGGTGTCTAAGCTTAGCTGTGATAAAAAGAGATGTCGTAAGACTTTTGCTTTAACCCTTTGAGGGTCGACAGGCCCTCTCCGAAACTCGTTCTCAGGGTCGGCCAAATTTAAAAAAAAAAAAAAAATTATTTTCTCTTATGAAAAGATAGAGAATCTTTTCCCGATCATAAAGACACCAAAAGTTTGAAATTTGATAGAAAACTTATGGAATTATGCTCTCGCAAAGTTAGCGGTCTCGGCGATGTTTACGCATCGCCGATTTTGCCCACTTTGAGCCCCATTTTCGGCCAATTCCACTGTACTAGTCGACAAAAACATGACTATTTCGCTAGAACTCCATTTTTTCTATCGAATGGGTGCAAGAAACCACCTATTTATGAAATTCAACTATCCAGTACAGTGGTCAGAATTTAGCAATTTTGCCAATTTCACACAAATTTCAAAAGATGCCAATTTCCGAATAGGGTCCAGAATAAACAAGAAAGACATTCCTGGCACTAAAATGACATTTCCTCTTGTCATTAGTCACGTCTCAAGGCCCCTCTTATATTCTTTTGCTTTCCACTTTGAATTTTTATTCTCAAAAAAAAATATAAGATTTACTGTTATGCAGACTACTGCATTAGTGTAAAAAATGGTATAAATATTATTGGTGCACTTGTGAAAGAATATTAGACTCACCAGTTGACGTGTATTGCACGCTTGGCACGATTTGTTTACTTTCGAAATTTGGTAAAAATCGAACATTTCTGCTACTTTGAGCTCAAAATCAAGGTACCTTTCATTGTAAAACCAGTCAAAATCATCTCAATTTCTGTAATATGTCTTCCATTCTATAAAATGAGACCAAGAAAACTAGAATACAACAATAAATACCATACGAAAATACACTGCAAAGTCGCTGATTTATTCTAAAAAAATGGTCAAAGTTTTTTTTTTCTCATTATGCACTGTGTGCTGCAAGATTTTTTTTAGACTGTGCACACTGACCACATAGACCCATTCTTTCATATGAAGGCCTACCAGCTTTCTCCCACTAGATTTGAGGGCGCTAGAATTTAGGCGTACTAGTACGTCAAAAACCCTGGGTAGTAAGCCGTACTAATACGTCCGAAACCCTCAAAGGGTTAAGTGCTAAGTTAGAGGATGATGGTGTGCCATTCTGGTTTTATTCAGTAAACACCCTGCCACTCACCTCTCACACATTAATATTAATATTTTAAGGTAAGTAATAAGTGTACATGTACTCTGTGTGTATCTTACTTTTTATTGTGCTTTTAATGCCTATTTCAATTGCTAACTTAAGTTGGTGCAAATTTGTTGTCTGGCATTTACTGCTGATTTTGTATGTGCTCTGATAATAATATTTGTGGACCTGTGTGGTAGCCGGGCAGAGGGACAACGTGTATGAATCTGCGTCTGGCCCAGCCACTCCCCCACTCCGCTTTTGTTTACAATTTTCGGCATGAATTATTCATTACTTCTCCCTTTGTTTATGATGGCATCTAAAGGTAGTTGTTAGAAACGATTAAATTCAGTGAACAAGGTATGTCAATGCTAATAATATGGGTCTGGGCCAAAGTGTAGGTAGCCGGTAGGTGTAGCCCAGGCGGGCTACACCTACCAGCTACCTACACTGACTTCCTACAAATAAATACCACTCACCTCTCTTCCTACATTAATACTACACATATTTTAAGGTAAATAATGAGTGTACTGTATGTGTATTTTAACTCTCTGGACTGTTTTAAATATCGTATATTAAGTATGAGATGGAGAGCCAAGGCTACCTACACCTGACTTCCTACAAATAAGTACTACTCACCTCTCGCCCTACATTAAGATTACAAATACGTACTTTAAGATAAGTAATGAGTGTACTGTGTATGTATTTTACTTTTTGTTTTTTTTAATGCCTAGTTCTATTACTAACTTAATATAATTTAGTGTAAACTTGTTGTCTGGCATTTATATGCATTTATAAATGGAAAAAAATGGTGTTCTGCTTTCCAGCGATGTCTGCTTTCCGGCGATAGCCTGGAACCTAACCCGCCATATAAGTGGGGCCCTACTGTATTCACTTTTAATTTTCTTCTCTTACATACCCTATCAAATTCATCCACCAACCTCTGCAACTTCTCTTCAGAATCTCTCAAAAGCACAGTGTCATCAGCAAAGAGCAACTGTGAAAACTCCCACTTTGTGTTTGATTCTTTATATTTTAACTCCACACCTCTTGCCAAGACCCTCGCATTCACTTCTCTTACAACCCCATCTATAAATATATTGAACAACCACAGTGACATCACACATCCTTGTCTAAGGCCTACTTTTACTGGGGAATAATCTCCCTCTCTCCTAAATAAATAACTAAATAAATAACAAAAAGGCACAATACCGTGACTGGAACGATACACAAATAACCCGCACATAAAAGACAGAAGCTTACGACGACGTTTCGGTCCGACTTGGACCATTGACAAAGTCACACTAACAGAGGTGGAGCAGGACGGCTATATATAGGCAGGAAGAGGTGGAGTAGTACTACTACTACTACTACTACTACTACTACTACTACTACTACTACTACTACCTCCACCTCTTCCTGCCTATATATAGCCGTCCTGCTCCACCTCTGTTAGTGTGACTTTGTCAATGGTCCAAGTCGGACCGAAACGTCGTCGTAAGCTTCTGTCTTTTATGTGCGGGTTATTTGTGTATCCCTCTCTCCTACACACTCTAACCTGAGCCTCACTATCCTCGTAAAAACTCTTCACTGCTTTCAGTAACCTACCTCCTATACCATACACCTGCAACATCTGCCACATTGCCCCCGCTATCCACCCTGTCATATGCCTTTTCCAAATCCATAAATGCCACAAAAACCTCTTTACCCTTATCTAAATAGTACTGTTCACCTATATGTTTCACTGTAAACACTTGGTCTACACACCCCCTACCTTTCCTAAAGCCTCCTTGTTCATCTGCTATCCTACTCTCCGTCTTACTCTTAATTTTTTCAATAATAACTCTACCATATACTTTACCAGGTATACTCAACAGACTTTTTTTTTTTTTTTAAACAAGTTGGCTTTAATCCGTTCCAGAGAGCTAGCCTTTAGTCGAATTAGCCGTTAGTCAAATTAATTTTCACCATAAGAAATAATGGAAATCCAATTAATCCGTTCCAGACAGCCAAAAGTATTAAAAAAATAATTTTTTTCTACATGACATATACATTTCTCTACACAGAAAACAATGAGACATGCCCAATACATACATAAATAAATACTAAAATGACACCTTTATTGAAGAGTATTGTTGAGTGATGAGACATTGTTTTTCTTGAACACACTGGGATTTTCACTAGCATTACAACAAAACATGAGAGTTAGCCTGTCTTTCATAGGCTTGTGTCCCGGGAGTGCCTTTTCCTCCTGAGTTATGAGTAATGTAGGTCCTGTTTGGCATTTTCTTCCGGAACAGGCCTGTTTCGTCACAATTAAACACTTGTTGGGGTTGGAATTTTTCAGCTTCACTATGTCTTATCACACTGTGTATGCCACTATGATTCTTAAATCTCTCAAACCAACCTTTGCTGGCCTTAAATTCACCAATATGAGCACTAGTTCCAGGCATTTTTTCCTGTTCATCTGGGTGTTAGTCGACTGGTGTGGGTCGCATCCTGGGGAAAAAGATTAAGGACCCCAATGGAAATAAGTTAGACAATCCTCGATGACGCAGTGACTTTCTTGGGTTATCCTGGGTGGCTAACCCTCTGGATCAGCCACACCAACAACAGTCTCTCCACATCTTCAAGTAGTACAGCTGACCGTGGTGCAGCAGCAGCTGACGGTGGTGCAGCAACAGATGATGGTAGTGAAGTGCAGCAGCAGCAGCTGACGGTGGTGCAGCAGCAGCTGACTGTAGTACGATAGTATTTCGAAAGTATTTCTCACACTTTTTACCACAGGGTTAGCACTAGAAGCTTTCTTGGGGCCTATGGTAGCTTATTTAGCGGTGACAAGCACTAAAAACACTGGGATACAAAATATATCGCAGGTACACGTGGAATCGACCACAACAGCTTGTAGACATTGGCACTCTGAGTCTTGGAGTGGCTGGGCCAGCTCAGGCTGCGCTCCAGCCACATGAACACGTTCGGGACGAAAGCCGTTAGATGAGTTTTTTGCCGTTGGTAGAGCCAATATTTTTATGCCAAAGAGCGCCGTTAGACTTATTTGGCATTAGTTGATGCTGCCATTGGTCAGGGGTCCACTGTATATAAATTATCTCTCGTATAACCAATTAATTCAGTTTTTTGACAGTAAATGTTATTTTTGTGTGCCTAACAGCAAGTCACAGCAGTCATGCATGAGCACAGAGGGAAGTATCTGGTCAGCAGAGAACTGCATGGATAACAAACACTTCATCTGCGAGCAGACTCGGTGTTTCTACTATAACTATGTGACTACAAACCGCGCCACGACTCAGGGGTAAGAGCAGGTAAAGTTTACACCAGACCTTTGTAGAGTAAGCAAATCAGCTCATTTGATGTTTTTTAATGTTTATGGGTTTCACTGTTTTTAGAATGCTTTTACTCTGCATGGTCATACTTTCAATTAAGCACAGAGTTAAATGGATTAAAGCAAAGCAATACAAAATTTTTATTCGTAAAAAAACCCGATATTTTATTAGTAATTACCAGTAAATTTAGTATTTATTTTCAGAGTGATTGTAAGAAAATTAGATAAAAAATTAGATAACTGTATGCCTCACAACTGCCAAAATTAAATACCCAATGCAACCAAAAGTTTTGAAGTTGAATATGACTAGATCAAGAACAGAATCCTAAATATACCACCATGTGCAGATTATAGGTGAGGATAGTTGTTGTTTTTTTTTTTTGTGTTATGCAAGAGGAAAATGTCTCCCAATACAGAGTTTTGTCAAATAACCACTGTCTTACTAATGTTGGATATCAGTTATTAAGCAACTGATAAATTACTGGTAATACATACCTGAGGAAAATCTGGCATATACATGCTCAAAATCTCTCACCATGGCTTTAATATTGAATACATATTAGGTAAATATTTGTATATTACAGTATTATTAATGGGATTAGGTCAAGGGTTTCAAACAGAGTTAAGAGTTAAAGAAGGAGTAGCAATAATGTTGAAGGATAGGTTATGGCAGGAAAAGAGGGAATATAAATGTATTAATTCAAGGATTATGTGGAGTAACATAAGGGTTGGATGTGAAAAGTGAGTTACAGTAAGCATTTATGCACTTGGAGGAGAGAGAAGTTTAGAGGAGGGAGAGAGAGAGAGAGAGATTTTGGGAAATGTTGAGTGAGTGCATGGGGAGTTTTGAACCAAGTGTGAGAGTACTTGTGGTTGGGGATTTCAATGCTAAAGTGGGTAAAAACGTTGTGGAGGGAGTAATAGGTAAATTTGGGGTGCCAAGGGTAAATGAAAATGAGGAGCCTTTAATTGAGCTATGTGAAGAAAGAGGTTTGGTATTAAGTAATACATATTTTATGAAAAAGAGGATAAATAAGTATACAAGGTATGATATAGCACATAATGAAAGTAGTTTGTTAGATTATGTATTGGTGGATAAAAGGTTGATGGGTAGGCTTCAGGATGTACATGTTTATAAAGGGGCAACTGATATATGAGATCAATATTTAGTTGTAGCTACAGTTAGAGTAAGATGCAGATGGGACAAAAGAAAAATGGCAACAACAAGTAAGAGAGAGTTGAAAGTGTATAAACTAAGGGAGGAGGAAGTTAAGGTGAGGTATAAGCAACTATTGGCAGAAAGGCGGGCTAGTGCAAGTATGAGTAGTGGGGGGGTTGAAAAGGGTTGGAATAGTTTTAAAAATGCAGCATTAGAATGTGGGGCAGAAGTTTGTGGCTATAGGAGGGTGGGTGCAGGAGGATAGAGTGATTGGTGGAATGATGAAGTAAAGGGTGTGATAAAAGAGAAAAAGTTAGCTTATGAGAGGTTTTTACAAAGCAGAAGTGTTATAAGAAGAGCAGAGTATATGGAGAGTAAAAGAAAGGTGAAGAGAGTAGTGAGAGAGTGCAAAAGGATAGCAGATGATAGAGTGGGTGAGGCACTGTCAAGAAATTTTGATGAAAATAAGAAAAAATTTTGGAGTGAGATAAACAAGTTAAGAAAGCCTAGGGAATTAATGGATATGTCAGTTAAAAACAGAGTAGGGGAGTTAGTAGATGGGGAGATGGAGGTATTGGGTAGATGGCGAGAATATTTTGAGGAACTTTCAAATGTCGATGAAGAAAGGGAGACGGTAATTTCATGCACTGGCCAGGGAGGTATAACATCTTTTAGGAGTGAAGAAGAGCAGGATGTGAGTGTGGGGGAGGTACGTGAGGCATTACATAGAATGAAAGGGGGTAAAGCAGCTGGAACTGATGGGATTATGACAGAAATGTTTAAAGCAGGGGAAGATATAGTGTTGGAGTGGTTGGTATTTTTGTTTAATAAATGTATGAAAGAGGGGAAGGTACCTAGGAATTGGCAGAGAGCATGTATAGTTCCTTTATATAAAGGGAAGGGGGACAAAAGAGACTGTAAAAATTATAGGGGAATAAGTTTACCAAGTACACCAGGAAAAGTGTATGGTAGGGTTATTATTGAAAGAATTAGAGGTAAGACAGAGAGTAGGATTGCGGATGAGCAAGGAGGCTTTAGAGTGGGGACGGAATGTGTTGATCAAGTGTTTACATTGAAGCATATATGTGAACAGTATTTAGATAATGGTAGGGAAGTTTTCATTGCATTTATGGATTTAGAAAGAGCATCTGATACAGTGGATAGGGAAGGAATGTGGCAGATGTTGCAGGTATATGGAATAGGTAAAGAGTTTTTATGAGGATAGTGAGGCTCAGGTTAGGGTGTGAAGAGAGGGAGATTACTTCCCGGTAAAAGTAGGTCTCAGACAGGGATGTGTAATGTCACCATGGTTGTTTAATATATTTATAGATGGGGTTGTAAAATAAGTAAATGCTAGGGTGTTCGGGAGATAGGTGGGATTAAATTATGGGGAATCAAATACAAAATGGGAATTGACACAGTTACTTTTTGCTGATGATACTTCGCTTATGGGAGATTCTAAAGAAAAGTTGCAGAGGTTAGTGGACAAGTTTGGGAGAACGTGTAAAGGTAGAAAGTTGAAAGTGAACATAGATAAGAGTAAGGTGATGAGGGAATCAAATTATTTAGATAAAGAAAAATTGGATATCACATTGGAGAGAGGAAGAATGGAAGAAGTGAATGTTTTCAGATATTTGGGAGTTGACATGTCAGCTGATGGGTTTATGAAGGATGAGGTTAACCATAGAATTAATGAAGAAAAAAAGGTGGGTGGTGTGCTGAGGTATATATGGAGACAAAAAACATTATCTATGGAGGCAAAGAAGGGAATGTATGAAAGTATAGTAGTACCAACACTGTTATCTGGGTGTGAAGCTTGGGTTGTAAATGCTGCAGCGAGGAGGCAGTTGGAGGCAGTGGAGATGACCTTTCGAAGGGCAATGTGTGGTGTAAATATTATGCAGAGAATTCGGAGTGTGGAAATTAGGTGTGGAGTTAATAAAAGCATTAGTCAGAGGACTAAAGAGGGGTTGTTGAGGTGGTTTGATCACTTAGAGAGAATGGATCAAATTAGAATGAGAGTGTAGGGTAAGGAAGGCGGGGTAGGGGTCATCCTCAAAAAGGTTGGAGGGAGGGGGTAAAGGAGGTTTTGTGGGTGAGGGGCTTGGACTTCCAGCAAGTACAGTATGTTAGAGAGGAGTGAATGGAGATGAATGGTTTTTGGAACCTGATGAGCTGTTGGAGTGTGAGCAGGGTAATATTTAGTGAAAGGATTCAGGGAAACCAGTTATTTTTATATAGCCGGACTTGAGTACTGGAAATGGGAAGTACAATGCCTGCACTTTAAAGGAGGGGTTTGGGATATTGACAGTTTGGAGGGATATGTTATATATCTTTATATATGCTTCATAAGTGTTGTATCTGGGCACCTCTGCAAAAACAGTGATTATGTATGAGTGAGGTCAAAGTGTTGAATGATAATGAAAGTATTTTCTTTTTGGGAATTTTCTTTCTTTTTGGGTCACCCTGCCTTGGTGGGAGATGGCCAACTTGTTGAAAAAAAAATATGTATTATCATTTATGTAAATAAAACACTCAAATGAAGCCCCAAATTAAACTTAAAATGTAAATACATTATCAATTCAGGATTGTTGCTTTTGGGAGCAATGTTAATTAGCAAAGATGAGATATTATGAGCCATCTGAGTGGCAGGCAGGTAGCAGCCTCTCACACACCAGGGGGTTAGAGACTAACTCTCAGACTTTAACACTATACCACAAGAGTGTGAACTCTTGAAGATTCTCCTCACTAGCCCATTTAAATTATCCCAATGCTTGAACAACCAGAAGAGGAGAGGCAGTTGGTGGAAGCCTTTCATCTGATGTACCAGTGGGATTTCTCTCTCTCTGTAGCATCTACCAGGTCTGTTAAGGGGTCTTGGTCAATGAATATACAGTGGTCCCTCGTTTTTCATAATTAATCCGTTCCTGGAGGAGCTACTATAAACGAAATTTACGATTTGCGAATCAGTTTTCCCCATAAGAAATAATGTAAATACAATTAATCCATTCCTGACACCCAGAAGTATTAAAACAGAAATTTTTTTTACATGAAATATACATGTAGTACATAAACAATACAATGGGAAATGATGAATGAAACATTAACACCATAACACTTACCTTTATTGGAGATTCTTCTTAGTGTATGGGAGACTGGAGGAGGAGAGAGAGTGGGTTGTTTATAGTTTGGAAGGGGAATCCCCTTCCAGCAGCACTTCAGGTGCCAATTGCTTTTCTGGGGTTGCTTCTCTTCTCTGTTTCTTAATGCCACTAGGACCACCTTGAGTCACTGGAGTCCTGTCTCGCAAAATAACTGTGGAGAGAGCTCTGTTTCTGGCATCACTTTAACACTTCCCTAAAATGGCCCAAGGCTTTGTCACTGTACATGTTGCCAACATGGCTTGCAACAACCTTGTTAGGGTGATGTTTCTCCATAAAGCTTTCCATCTTACCCCACATATTAAAAATCTCTTTAATTTCTGAAGAGGGCACCTTCTTCCATCTCTCTTCCGCCTCCTCTGCAGCAAGATTCTGAGCTGCGATGTGTTGCTCTTCCTGCTGAAGCTTTTGCAGCTCCTCAGTGGTGAGCTCTTCGTTGTGGTCTTCCACCAATTCTTCCACATCCTCCAAACTCACATCCAACCCCATGGAACTCCCCAGTGCCACAATTGATTTTACAACAGACATAGGCTCATCAGGGTCAGCCCCAAACCCTTCATAATCCCTCTTGTCGACACAATCTGGCCACAATTTTCTCCAGTCAGAGTTCAAAGTCCTGGTAGTCACTCCCTCCCAAGCCATACCTATAAGGGTTATGCAATAGAGGATGCTGAAGTGTTCTCTCCAAAATTCCCTTAGGGTCAAGTGAGTGTCTGTGGTCACAGTCAAGCACCTGTGAAACATTGCTTTTGTGTAGAGTTTTTTAAAGTTTGCAATGACCTGCTGGTCCATGGGCTGGAAGAGAGGAGTGGTATTCAGGGGCAAGAACTTCATTGTGATGAACCCAAACTCTTCAAAAATTAGGTCATCCAAGTTTGGAGGATGAGCAGGTGCACTGTCCATTACTAGCAGGCACTTGAGATCCAATTTCTTTTCCAGGAGGTAATTCTTCACACTAGGGCCAAACACTTCATTGAACCACTCGACGAAAATTTCCCTTGTGACCCATGCCTTACTATTAGATTTCCAAAACACACACAATTTACTCTTCATAACATTGTTTTTCCTGAACACTCTGGGATTTTCAGAATGGTACACTAGTAATGGCTTCACTTTGAAATCCCCACTAGCATTAGCACAGAACATTAGCGTCAGCCTGTCTTTCATAGGCTTGTGTCCTGGCATTGCCTTTTCCTCTTGTGTAATGAAGGTCCTCTTTGGCATTTTCTTCCAAAAGAGGCCTGTTTCGTCACAATTGAACACTTGTTCAGGTTTCAGTCCTTCAGGCTCTATGTACTCCTGGAATTCATGCACATATTTTTCAGCCGCCTTGTGGTCCGAACTGGCAGCCTCACCATGCCTTACCACACTGTGTATGCCAGTACGGTTCTTAAATCTCTCAAACCAGCCTTTGCTGGCCTTAAATTCACTCACATCACCACTAGTTGCAGGCAATTTCTTTACCAAATCGTCACGCAACTGCCTAGCCTTTTCACAAATAATCAAAGTCATAAGAGTATCTCCTGCTAATTGTTTTTCATTTATCCACACCAATAGTAACTTCTCAACGTCTTCGAGTACTGGTGATTTCATTTTTGTCAGCATAGTTACCCCCTTTGCAACAACAGCGACCTTGATTTCCTTTTTCTTGGCCACTATGGAACATAAGGTTGTGTAGGGTTTCTTATACATCCTAGCCAGTTCGGCCACACTTGTACCACTTTCATATTGTTCAATGATGGTTTTCTTAAATTCAATTGTATTTCTCACCTTCTTTACCACAGGCTTGGCACTAGGAGCTTTCTTTGGAGCCATGGTGGCTTATTTAGTACTTGCAAGCACTAAAATAAATGGAATATTATGAAATATTTTGCTGGAGCACACGAGGGGACCTTCGCTCACTGGTAAAGAATGCCAGACAGGCTGCTGCCACGGCTCACGCCGTGGGTACGCGTCCCGGACGAACTACGACTCGCGAGTCAACCTATGAAAAGCGAGTCCATGTTTATACGAAAATACCCCTATGATTGGCGAAATTTACGATTGCCGAGAACTACGAAAAGCGAGGGACCACTGTACTAGCTAAGATGGCAATTCTTGCACAGTTTTAATCATTTATGTGCATCATGATCAGTCCAGATATACTGTATGTGGAAATTTTACCCTAAATTGATAGGGTCATAATGTTGACTGAAGCCTGGGGTAAACTAGAAATAATTTAATTAACCTTACTTCTAGGTTTCAGATTTCTCAGTTTATTATTACTTATAGGTAACTAGTCATCACTAGCATGATGTGTCCTCCTGGGACGTAACCTTAGGGTTGAGGTTACTAAAGGGTAGCAGCGGGGAAGATCTTAGATAGGGACAATCTCCGCGTATCAAGTAAGTCTGCTCCTTTTGAGTGACTTTGGCCCTGCTGAACCTTCATTCATTTTTACCCAGTAACAATACTGAAAGGGGGGATTTATGAGGGTAAAACTATGACCCTGATTAATCATCAAAGGCAGTAACCAAGCTCATCAAGAAGTGTAAGCAACAGAAATTATGAAGAAGACTCTTAAGTTACATTCACTTGTTAGACGAAGAATGAGGGGAGACCCTTCACAAGACTTTCACATCTTCTCTTATAATTATGAAGCCTTCACAAGTCTTCTCAATACCTGTGGTTCAGCATCTACTGGCATACAAGAGGCACATTATCTTTTTCATTTAAAACATAAAGCAATGCACTTTTGCATCCTAAGATGAAGTATAGAGAGATTCTTTGTGCAGTTTTATAGAGGAAGGATGCAAGTGAAGTGCTTTTAAATTAAAAATAATAAATCTTTTTTCCTGTGGCTCATTTTGAGTGTTTTACAATTATAGCTTAGCCTGGGCCAGGTCTCTTTGTTGATTCCATGGCTGACTAGGTTATTGCTTGTGGCAGTGCACTGGCCCATATATCAATCTGGCACATTGTGGGAGTGATCTAGTTTCCTCTTGAAAACTTATTCCAGCAATATTTCTGATGTCTGCTAGTAGAAGGTTTAATATTCAGAGTCCATGGATGTTGACTAAGTGTTGTCCTATAGAACAATACACGTAAACATAAACCCTCTACTCAAACTTCTCCTCACCAACCTCAACAGGACACACGACCATAACACAAGACACAGATTTCTTTTTGATATACCCCGTGTCCATATCACACTGTGTAAAAACTATGCACATAAAGGGCCCCAAAATCTGGAATTCATTACCAGAACATACTAAAGTAACCAGGCCTGAAAATCAATTTGAGACTCTTCTAAAAAACCACTTACTCGCCCAGGACTAAATAATCAACACTCATAACTTAACATTACCAATAATTTTCCCAATTAATAAAATCTTAAAACTTCAAGACAACATACAGTAAATTGATCATCTTGTTTGTTATACATTGTAATGCGACAAATTTGTACAACTATAATGCTTCAATATCGAAATGTTCAAATTTCATTGTTTCAAATACTTATTTGTACTTCATATTGTAAATTGTTTATGGTAATTTTTAGCACTGAACCTTTCATTGCTTGTTAATTTTAAGTTAATTTTAAGCCTGCCCATAATGCTCTGCATACAATGGGCTTTTGGCATGTATACCTAACTACTATAATTCTTTGTACAACTATATATCATGTCCAAATAAAATATATGAATATTGTGCCCATGGTTGCTCTGTTTTTCACTGGGCTACATTACACTTCCTTCCATATCTGTTACCCCTGTACATTTTTTTTTTAGCACATCAGCCATTTCCTACCGAGGCAGGGTGACCCAAAAAGAAAGAAAAACTCAAAATGAAAGGAAAAAACTTTCATCATCATTCAACACTTTCACCATCACTCATACATAATCACTGTCTTTGCAGAGGTGCCCAGATACGACAGTTTAGATGTTGTATCTGGGTGCCAATATCCCAAAACCACTTCTTTAAAGTGCAGGCATTGTACTTACCATATCCAGGACTAAAGTCCAGTTAACCAGTTCCCCTGAATCCCTTCACAAAATATTACCCTATTATGTGTATATTATCAAATATCTCTCTTCCCTTCTTTCCAGGAAGTACATTTCCATTTCTGTTAGGCATTTCCAATAGTTTAAATGTTTTATAAGTTCTAAGCAAGCAGGAAATGCTTTTTGTATTTTTTCCAGCTCTGCTACGTCCCCAGCCTTGAATGGAGCTGTTAGCACTGAGTAGTACTCCAAGTAAGAGACACAAGTGATTTGAATAGTGTCACCTTTGGCAATGTTTCTCTTGTTTTCAAAGCTCTCATTATCCACCCAGTTATTCTTCTAATTTTTGCACTGTCTGCCTTAATGTGTTCCTTTAAAAGTAGATCAGCTGACATTATTTTATGCAGGTTTTTTACACATTCTTTTTATTCCATAGGAAGACATTGTTGAGTTTTGTATACTGTTTTCCTTCTGAGATCCTCATTCTTTTGAAAACATGAACAACTGGAATTTGTCCCATTGAGCATCATATTTTTTACCACCTACTTGAAAACTGTGTACATATCCTCTAATTTTTGTGGTCCTCTACAAAGATGACTTACATACTAATTTTTATGTTGTCTGCAAAATATGGCACAAAAATCTGCTGTGAGGATGAGCAACAAGAGGGGCACTGTTCTTAGGGATACTGAGCTTTCTACTCAGCTAAGGCTAGAATTTACATTTTCTCCTACTGTTCATTAGAAAAGTGTAAATCCATCTGCCTACTTTTCCTATGATATCTACTGAATTTATGTTATATGCCATCACTCCATGTTCAGATTTGTCAAATCCCTTAGTGAAGCTCATGTAGATAACACCTGCATTTTGGGATTTTTCCACAGCTTCTGTAATTTTGTTACAATGATCCAGCAGTTGTGACAAGCATGAGTTTCCTGCTCTAAACCCATGTTGATTTTGGCTGTCCAAATCATGTTGTTCCATAAAATTTGTAATTTAGTATCTCACCACCAATCTTAATTTTTCGGAATACCTTGCCTTGGAAGTGAAGGCCACTGGGGTAAGGGAACAGAGAGATGCACATGTTGGTGAACAAGATTTCTTAACAAAACCAATGTTCTACAAGTAAGACAACAAAGCACATGATATAATGATTGTACAAGTTGTTAAGCTTTTGAGAAAATTAGAAAAACTACGTCTTGTGCAAATAGTTCACCTTAAAAAGTATGTGAATACATTTTGTTAGAATGTCCATAATATGTTTAAAATCTTTACAGAAATACAACCATATTGCCTGGAGTTACTCAAGTTTCAAACAGAGCAGTTCTTCACTTGGTCAAAAAAATAACACCTCATCCATCTTCAGGAAGTACTATACAGGAGCAGCAACAGGATGAACAAATACAAAAGGAAAAGGAATCACAGCCTAATCCCACTGCACCTTCACCATCTGCTTCTATTCAGTCACTCATTACTAAGAGCAGAGCTTCAATCCCATCTGTCACTGCCTTCACTACTCCATCATCTTTGAAAATAATGACATCTCCACAGCCAGATATCAATGAGACAATTACAACAACTACTGAGCAACTCATTAAGATAATGCCACCCACAACTGAACTGCAACAGATCAAAGTAATGCCTGCAGCAGAACTGAAGCCAGAGAATCCTGCAAATGCAACTTATACCAATGAGATAATCCCCAATCACCAAATTTCTCCTTTACAATTGCTACAGCCACCAACAAAAGAGTTTACCCCTAGTGAGCCAGAGCGAGAGAAGCACACTAATAAAACACTTGCAGGGATCCTCAGTAGGAAAGAAACATTTAGTTGGGCTCTTAAAGATGACACCTCACACTGATTTTTAAAGGTTCATAAATATAAATAGAAAAATGCTCATTTATCATCTGTCACATATACAGTGGACCCCCGGTTAACGATATTTTTTCACTCCAGAAGTACGTTCAGGTGCCAGTACTGACCGAATTTGTTCCCATACGAAATATTGTGAAGTAGATTAGTCCATTTCAGACCCCCAAACATACACGTACAAACGCACTTACATAAATACACTTACATAATTGGTCACATTCGGAGGTAATCGTTATGCGGGGGTCCACTGTATATACATTTTGTATTGATGATACTGCTTTGCATATTATCATTTTTATTACTTAATAAACTGTACTTCTGTGTTGCTTGCAATAGTGTAGCTTTGAATTTTTGACAGAAAATCAGGTAATTACAGTGCAGATCTACTCCATTTCAAAAATAATGCAAACTTTGGAGAGGAAATTTTAAACACTGTTTTGGTCCATAATTTAACATTATCAAGTCACAACCAAGCAAGAAAATGGGGAGAAAACCAGAAAACAAGTATGTAAAAAGTAAGTGAAAGAAAAATTAGAAAACTGAACAGATAACAAAAATACCAGAAAACAAGCCAGGAGGTGAGAAGCAGTAGTAACTGCACACACACCCACTCTACAGACCCTTTTGTCACTTATATTCCAATGAAACTGGTGTGCTTGCCACACAAGAATGCAATTTCAAATTTTATGCAAACCAGCAGTGGTATGCATTTGTCTCTTGCTCTGTGAGAAAGCATGCTAAATTACTTGGTGGTATTATACACGTTCTCTGTTTATACAATATATTTTTAAAGGAATTTACAGTAAACCCTAGATTTAACTGACAAACAGGGATGAGTGGGTGGCTGGTAATGATGATTGTAGTGGATAGAGATGAGGTTGCCTTGCTATGATTTTAACAATAACAGATAATTCTGTAGCCAGTGGACTTTCTCCACTGTTTCCGAAACAATAGGCCCAGTAGATTTTGTTTCACATTTCTTAAGCCCTTTAAATAGAGATTTGTTAAACTGAAAATTTACTATATGCATTTTTTTTTTTTCAACAAGTCGGCAGTCTCCCACCGAGGCAGGGTGACCCAAAAAAGAAAGAAAATCCAAAAAAGAAAATGCTTTCATCATCATTCAACACTTTCACCACACTCACACATAATCACTGTTTTTGCAGAGGTGCTCAGAATACAACAGTTTAGAAGCATATACGTATAAAGATACACAACATATCCCTCCAAACTGCCAATATCCCAAACCCCTCCTTTAAAGTGCAGGCATTGTACTTCCCATTTCCAGGACTCAAGTCCGGCTATATGAAAATAACCGGTTTCCCTGAATCCCTTCACTAAATATTACCCTGCTCACACTCCTACAGATCGTCAGGTCCCAAGTACCATTCGTCTCCATTCACTCCTATCTAACACGCTCATGCATGCTTGCTGGAAGTCCAAGCCCCTTGCCCACAAAACCTCCTTTACCCCCTCTCTCCAACAATTACGAGGACGACCCCTACCTCGCCTTCCTTCCCCTATAGATTTATATGCTTTCCATGTCATTCTACTTTGATCCATTCTCTCTAATTGACCAAACCACCTCAACCCCGCTTCTGCCCTCTGACTAATACTTTTATTAACTCCACACCTTTTCCTAAGAGTAAGGTTATGAGGATAACAAAAAGATTAGGTGATGAAAGATTGGATATCAGATTGGAGGGAGAGAGTATGGAGGAGGTGAATGTATTCAGATATTTGGGAGTGGACGTGTCAGCGGATGGGTCTATGAAAGATGAGGTGAATCATAGAATTGATGAGGGGAAAAGGGTGAGTGGTGCACTTAGGAGTCTGTGGAGACAAAGAACTTTGTCCTTGGAGGCAAAGAGGGGAATGTATGAGAGTATAGTTTTACCAACGCTCTTATATGGGTGTGAAGCATGGGTGATGAATGTTGCAGCGAGGAAAAGGCTGGAGGCAGTGGAGATGTCATGTCTGAGGGCAATGTGTGGTGTGAATATAATGCAGAGAATTCGTAGTTTGGAAGTTAGGAGGAGGTGCGGGATTACCAAAACTGTTGTCCAGAGGGCTGAGGAAGGGTTGTTGAGGTGGTTCGGACATGTAGAGAGAATGGAGCGAAACAGAGTGACTTCAAGAGTATATCAGTCTGTAGTGGAAGGAAGGCGGGGTAGGGGTCAGCCTAGGAAAGTTTGGAGGGAGGGGGTAAAGGAGGTTTTGTGTGCGAGGGGCTTGGACTTCCAGCAGGCATGCGTGAGCGTGTTTGATAGGAGTGAATGGAGACAAATGGTTTTTAATACTTGACGTGCTGTTGGAGTGTGAGCAAAGTAAAATTTATGAAGGGGTTCAGGGAAACCGGCAGGCCAGACTTGAGTCCTGGAGATGGGAAGTACAGTGCCTGCACTCTGAAGGAGGGGTGTTAATGTTGCAGTTTGAAAACTGTAGTGTAAAGCACCCTTCTGGCAAGACAGTGATGGAGTGAATGATGGTGAAAGTTTTTCTTTTTCAAGCCACCCTGCCTTGGTGGGAATTGGCCAGTGTAATAATAACATAAAAAAAAACTTTTCTTAATTTCCACACTCCGAATTTTCTGCATAATATTTACACCGTCTCCTCGCTGCTGCATTTACCACCCAAGCTTCACACCCATATAAGAGTGTTGGTACTACTATACTTTCATACATTCCCTTCTTTGCCTCCATAGATAACGTTTTTTGAATCCACATATACCTCAATGCACCACTCACCTTTTTTCCCTCATCAACTCTATGATTAACCTCATCCTTCATAAATCCATCCGCCAACACGTCAACTCCCAAGTATCTGAAAACATTCACTTCTTCCATACTCCTCCTCCCCAATTTGATATCCAATTTTTCTTGATCTAAATCATTTGATACCCTCATCACCTTACTCTTTTCTATGTTCACTTTCAACTTTCTACCTTTACACACATTCCCAAACTCATCCACTAACCTTTGCAATTTTTCTTTATAATCTCCCATAAGCACAGTATCATCAGCAAAAAGCAACTGTGTTAATTCCCATTTTGAATTTGATTCCCCATAATTTAATCCCACCCCTCTCCCGAACACCCAAGCATTTACTTCGTTTACAACCCCATCTATAAATATATTAAACAACCATGGTGACATTACACATCCCTGTCTAAGACCTACTTTTACCGGGAAGTAGTCTCCCTCTCTTCTACACACCCTAACCTGAGCCTCACTATCCTCATAAAAACTCTTTACAGCATTTAGTAACTTACCACCTATTCCATATACTTGCAACATCTGCCACATTGCTCCTCTATCCACTCTATCATATGCCTTTTCTAAATGCATAAATGCAATGAAAACTTCCCTATCTTTATCTAAATACTGTTCACATATATGCTTCAATGTAAACACTCGATCTACACATCCCCTACCCACTCTGAAACCTCCTTGCTCATCCGCAATCCTACATTCTGTCTTACCTCTAATTCTTTCAATTATAACCCTACCATACACTTTTCCTGGTATACTCAATAAACTTATACCTCTATAATTTTTACAATCTCTTTTGTCCCCTTTCCCTTTATATAAAGGGACTATACATGCTCTCTGCCAATCCCTAGGTACCTTCCCCTCTCTCATACATTTATTAAACAAAAGTACCAACCACTCCAACACTATATCCCCCCCTGCTTTTAACATTTCTGTCATGATCCCATCAGTTCCAGCTGCTTTACCCCCTTTCATTCTACGTAATGCCTCACGTACCTCCCCCACACTTACATTCTGCTCTTCTTCACTCCTAAAAGATGGTATACCTACCTGACCAGTGCATGAAATTACCACCTCCCTTTCTTCCTCAACATTTAAAAGTTCCTCAAAATATTCTCGCCATCTACCTAATACCTCCCTCTCCCCATCTACTAACTCCCCTACTCTGTTTTGAACTGACAAATCCATACAAATGTATAAATTCAAGGATTATGTGGAGTAAAATAAAGACTGGATGTGAAAAGTGGGTTATAGTAAGCGTGTATGCACCTGGAGAAGAGAGAAGTGTAGAGGAGAGAGAGAGATTCTGGGAAATGTTGAGTGAATGCGTGGGGAGTTTTGAATCAAGTGTGAGAGTAATGGTGGTTGGGGATTTCAATGCTAAAGTGGGTAAAAATGTTATGGAGGGAGTAGTAGGTAAATTTGGGGTGCCAGGGGTAAATGTAAATGGGGAGCCTTTAATTGAGCTATGTGTAGAAAGAAATTTGGTAATAAGTAATACATATTTTATGAAAAAGAGGATAAATAAATATACAAGGTATGATGTAGCACGTAATGAAAGTAGTTTGTTAGATTATGTATTGGTGGATAAAAGGTTGATGGGTAGGCTCCAGGATGTACATGTTTATAGAGGGGCAACTGATATATCTGATCATTATTTAGTTGTAGCTACAGTTAGAGTAAGAGGTAGATGGGAAAAGAGGAAGGTGGCAACAACAAGTAAGAGGGAGGTGAAAGTGTATAAACTAAGGGAGGAGGAAGTTCGGGCGAGATATAAGCGACTATTGGCAGAAAGGTGGGCTAGCGCAAAGATGAGTAGTGGGGGGGTTGAAGAGGGTTGGAATAGTTTTAAAAATGCAGTATTAGAATGTGGGGCAGAAGTTTGTGGTTATAGGAGGGTGGGGGCAGGAGGAAAGAGGAGTGATTGGTGGAATGATGATGTAAAGGGTGTGATAAAAGAGAAAAAGGAACCTTTCGAGAGGTTTTTACAAAGCAGAAGTGTTATAAGAAGAGCAGAGTATATGGAGAGTAAAAGAAAGGTGAAGAGAGTGGTGAGAGAGTGCAAAAGGAGAGCAGATGAAAGAGTGGGAGAGGCACTGTCAAGAAATTTTAATGAAAATAAGAAAAAAATTTGGAGTGAGTTAAACAAGTTAAGAAAGCCTAGGGAAAGTATGGATTTGTCAGTTAAAAACAGAGTAGGGGAGTTAGTAGATGGGGAGAGGGAGGTATTAGGTAGATGGCGAGAATATTTTGAGGAACTTTTAAATGTTGAGGAAGAAAGGGAGGCGGTAATTTCATGCACTGGCCAGGGAGGTATACCATCTTTTAGGAGTGAAGAAGAGCAGAATGTAAGTGTGGTGGAGGTACGTGAGGCATTACGTAGAATGAAAGGGGGTAAAGCAGCTGGAACTGATGGGATCATGACAGAAATGTTAAAAGCAGGGGGGGATATAGTGTTGGAGTGGTTGGTACTTTTGTTTAATAAATGTATGAAAGAGGGGAAGGTACCTAGGGATTGGCGGAGAGCATGTATAGTCCCTTTATATAAAGGGAAAGGGGACAAAAAAGATTGTAAAAATTATAGAGGAATAAGTTTACTGAGTATACCAGGAAAAGTATACAGTAGGGTTATAATTGAAAGAATTAGAGGTAAGACAGAATGTAGGATTGCGGATGAGCAGGGAGGCTTCAGAGTGGGTAGGGGATGTGTAGATCAAGTGTTTACATTGAAGCATATATGTGAACAGTATTTAGATAAAGGTAGGGAAGTTTTTATTGCATTTATGGATTTAGAAAAGGCATATGATAGAGTGGATAGAGGAGCAATGTGGCAGATGTTGCAAGTATATGGAATAGGTGGTAAGTTACTAAATGCTGTAAAGAGCTTTTATGAGGACAGTGAGACTCAGGTCAGGGTATGTAGAAGAGAGGGAGAATACTTCCCGGTAAAAGTAGGTCTTAGACAGGGATGTGTAATGTCACCATGGTTGTTTAATATATTTATAGATGGGGTTGTAAAAGAAGTAAATGCTAGGGTGTTCGGGAGAGGGGTGGGATTAAATTATGGGGATTCAAATTCAAAATGGGAACTGACACAGTTACTTTTTGCTGATGATACTGTGCTTATGGGAGATTCTAAAGAAAAATTTCAAAGGTTAGTGGATGAGTTTGAGAATGTGTGTAAAGGTAGAAAGTTGAAAGAGAACATAGAAAAGAGTAAGGTGATGAGGGTATCAAATGATTTAGATAAAGAAAAATTGTGGGGAGGGGGAGTATGGAAGAAGTGAATGTTTTCAGATACTTGGGAGTTGACGTGTCAGCGGATGGGTTTATGAAGGATGAGGTTAATCATAGAATTGATGAGGGAAAAAAGGTGAGTGGTGCGTTGAGGTATATGTGGACTCAAAAAACGTTATCTATGGAGGCAAAGAAGGGAATGTATGAAAGTATAGTAATACCAACACTCTTATATGGATGTGAAGCTTGGGTGGTAAATGCAGCAGCGAGGAGACGGTTGGAGGCAGTGGAGATGTCATGTCTAAGGGCAATGTGTGGTGTAAATATTGTGCAGAAAATTCGGAGTGTGGAAATTAGGAGAAGGTGTGGAGTTAATAAAAGCATTAGTCAGAGGGCAGAAGAGGGGTTGTTGAGGTAGTTTGGTCATTTAGAGAGAATGGATCAAAGTAGAATGACATGGAAAGCATATAAATCTATAGGGGAAGGAAGGAGGGGTAGGGGTCGTCCTCGAAAGGGTTGGAAAGAGGGGGTAAAGGAGGTTTTGTGGGCAAGGGGCTTGGACTTCCAGCAAGTGTGCATGAGCGTGTTAGATAGGAGTGAATGGAGACGAATGATACTTGGGACCTGACGATCTGTTGGAGTGTGAGCAGGGTAATATTTAGTGAAGGGATTCAGGGAAACCGGTTATTTTCATATAGTCGGACTTGAGTCCTGGAAATGGGAAGTACAATGCCTGCACTTTAAAGGAGGGGTTTGGAATATTGGCAGTTTGGAGGGATATGTTGTGTATCTTTATACGTATATGCTTCTAAACTGTTGTATTCTGAGCACCTCTGCAAAAGCAGTGATAATGTGTGAGTGTGGTGAAAGTGTTGAATGATGATGAAAGTATTTTCTTTTCGGGGATTTTCTTTCTTTTTTGGGTCACCCTGCCTCGGTGGGAGACTGCCGACTTGTTGAAAAAAAAAAAAAAAAATCCATACTTTCCCTAGGCTTTCTTAACTTGTTTAACTCACTCCAAAATTTTTTCTTAGATGTGTGTCTGCATTTTCCTGTTCCTTTTCTTCTACCAATTAACTTTTATATGCATGCCCAAGCTACCTTCATTTTTTAAGATCATGTTTCTGAGTGCAAGTAAAGGGTGACAGTACCACTTTTGTCCAGCCACTACATTATGTGGATTTTAAGTTTCAGTTGCTTCACACACACTGATAACAAGTGGCTGTGACTTCCTCCAAATCTCTTGCCTGATCTGATTTCTGGCTTACATACCTTATCTGGGAGATAAATGGTATAAACTATTGACACAATGGAAAAATACACACATGCGCTATAATGTCATCTTTTGACTACATTTTGCCCACACAGTGAGCATTATCAAGTCACTTGATAAAGTGAGAATAAAACCCACTGTGTGGGTGAAAAATAGTCAATAAATGATCATATAACACTACATTTGTGTCTATTTTCCTCTCCCTGTCTTGATAATGATTGAGGACAGACAGGCAAACATTTTCTAAAAAACTTATGTCCAGTTTGTGAGTTAGTTGTAATGTGAGGACAGATGAAAGGAGAGGAGAATACCACTCTGTAAACAAGACAACTTTTCCATTCCTCAAGGAATGTGTGCTCTTTGAGAGAACAAAGAATCATACATATTAATAGATGCTAGAACCACAAAGCCATATTTAACCCTTAAACAGTCCAAACGTATATATACGTTTTTTCAACATCTGAAAGTATGTAAAAAAATGTAAATCTTCTTTTTTGTTTTACATTTGAAAACATGTAAAAAAAACTTTTATCTACTTTTTTTTTTGTTATATTTGAAAATATGTAAAAAAAAGTAGATCTTCTTTTGGAGCACTATGAATTTGAACGTCGATCTGTTTGGACCGTTTAAGGGTTAAATCAAATAAACCATGAAATGGAAAGACACTGTAATGTACTTACTTTCCATGTATGACTCCTTCAGGATTTAACATTGGCACAATTTTAAAGATGAATTTATCAAGCAACAATTGTGCCTCAGGTTCACTTCCCAAGAGAAAGTTTAGTACTCCCTCCATCACCCAAGAGGAATTACTCTCTCCAGGATGCACTCTTGCTGTAAGGAAGATAACCTCTTTGTCCTGAAAGACAATAATGACTATATATAAATAAAGAGATAAAAATTATAATAAATTATTTTATAGTCCAATATTATCTTAAAATTTTTATGATCAAAATTGATCAATATATCTCTTACTCCAGTAGCCTTTGGTTGTGTACATATTAGAGACTCGATGTTCAAGTATGAGACACCTTTCATACTAACAAAGTGACACTGTTATGTTCGTACCTGTACATTATCCATGTTTGTGACGGTGAGAAGAGGTACTGGGTTGCCATTGAGCGTGTAACATAAAACTTGGTTACTAAAGAATGTATTACTACGAAGATGACGTGCTTCTTGTTGACTGTGGTAATCCTGTCAATAAATTGAAAGTACTGTATATGTCAAAAGATATAAGAAGTAATTTACATAAAGTTTGGAAATGTTATTGTATTTCAGAAATATTATGATTATGACAGAGCATTAAACCTGTAGGGGAATCATATAGCATTTGATTTAAGATATATATATGCTCAGTAATTTTCACCATGCTGCAAATCATTTGTGTAAATATCATAACATACAAAGTAATAAATACAAACATCAACTGACCAGAAGTTGAGTATACGTATATGGATAATGATAAGCCATATAGCATACATCATATGCATGATGGAATGTTACGGTAAATGTCGCTGTGTAATAGCACTTGTTTTCAGACCTCTTAAAACGGATGTTATCATGGCTCTTTGGTACACGTGAATAGTGATTCTTGTGGTAGCAAATGTCATAACCCGTGCGAATCCAAAAACCACATCCATTCATAGCATTTTGTACACTGAACATTACTGGTTTCATACCTGTTTGAAAAACAAAATTTTACTTGACTGTGGGAAAAAAAAAAAAAAAAAAAAAAAAAACAAAAAAAAAAAAAAAAAAAAAAAAAAAAAAAAAAAAAAAAAAAATGCCTTAGTATGAAATTATTTACTTTAACTGAGAGGCAACAAACCAGCTAATTTTGGTTGTTCTTGGCAACATACAGGGGACATCCTGCCTCATTGCGACTTATTTTCATTTACTCCTGAAAGTTAGTTTTTTGAATGACAATCCCAGTGTCAAATTCTTAATACTCTCTATAAACTTACAAATGCTAGTTTCTTAATTTAAAGTTAGGTTACATAAGAGTGAATTAAGCTAGGTTACATAAACTTACAAAAATGCACATTTTTGTCAAAAGTAAATTAAATAACCGACGTGATTAGCAACACGATGATGAAGCAGGACCAAGAAAGATTCAGATCTGTTTAGCTATTCCTTGTTGTGTGAGATTGGGTTGCTGACTGGTAGGCTGTCACATAAGCTAAACCTACATTCTAGTGCCACTTGAGAATCTGCTGTATTTTCTCAACTTACACACTGAGGGTGAGATATGATTATTGTTTTCCCAGGCTTTCTTGTTTTTCTTGCCAGAGCTTTGGTGTCTTTCATGTTTATGTTTTTGTGGTAAAGTGATGCTCAATCATTCATACTACTTGTTTACCTGGAGTTTACCTGGAGAGAGTTCCGGGGGTCAACGCCCATGCGGCCCAGTCTGTGACCAGGCCTCATGGTGGATCAGGGCCTGATCAACCAGGCTGTTACTGCTGGCTGCACACAATGCAACGTACAAGCCACAGCCCGGCTGGTCAGGTACAGACTTTAGGTGCTTGACCAATGCCTGCTTGAAGACAGCCAGGGGTCTATTGGTAATCCCCCTTATGTATGCTGGGAGGCAGTTGAACAGTCTTGGGCCCCTGACACTTATTGTGTTGTCTCTTAACGTGCTAGTGACACCCCTGCTTTTCATTGGGTGGATGTTGCATCGTCTGCTGAGTCTTTTGCTTTTGTAGTGAGTGATTTTCATGTGCAAGTTTGGTACTAGCCCCTCCAGGATTTTCCAGGTGTGTATAATCATGTATCTCTCCCACCTGCATTCCAGGGAGTACAGGTTCAGGAACTTTAAGCGCTCCCAGTAATTGAGGTGTTTTATCTCTGTTATGCGTGCTGTGAAGGTTCTCTGTACATTTTCTAGGTCAGCAATTTTACCTGCCTTGAAAGGTGCTGTTAGTGTGCAGCAATATTCCAGCCTAGATAGAACAATCGACCTGAAGAGTGTCATCATGGGCTTGGTATCCTTAGTTTTGAAGGTTCTCATTATCCATCCTGTCATTTTTCTAGCAGATGCGATTGATACAACGTTAAGGTCCTTGAAGGTGAGATCTTCCGACATGATCACTCCCAGGTCTTTGATGTTAGTTTTTCGCTCTATTTTGTGGCCGGAATTTGTTTTATACTCTGATGAAGTTTGATTTCTTCATGTTTACCATATTGGAGTAACTGAAATTTCTCATCGCTGAACTTCGTATTATTTTCTGCAGCCCATTGAAAGATTTGGTGATGTCTGCCTGGAGCCTTGCAGTGTCTGCAATGGAAGTCACTGTCATGCAGATTCGGGTGTCATCTGCAAAGGTAAGACACAGTGCTGTAGCTGACATCCTTGTCTATGTCAGATATGAGTATAGTAGCCAAGTGCATCAAATTCTTCAGAAATGTTTCAGGTGCTCTTACTCATTTTTCATTCATAAAGATTCCACAGGGGTTTACTCTTTAACATTTAAACTCCCAAAGGGTCTAAAATAAATGTACACTCAGTGCCAGCAGTTCTGAATAGAAAATTTTGTCTAGGCATAAAAATCCTCCCTGATTTTAGAAGTGTAATAAATCAAGTCGGCCGTCTCCCACCGAGGCAGGGTGACCCAAAAAGAAAGAAAATCCCCAAAAAGAAAATACTTTCATCATCATTTAACACTTTCACCTCACTCACACATAATCACTGTTTTTGCAGAGGTGCTCAGAACACAACAGTTTAGAAGCATATACGTATAAAGATACACAATATATATAAAGGTTTGAAGTGATATTGGTGACCGATTTATGACACGAGTGCTTGCTGTGTGAAGAAAGTAATTTTAACATTAGTTTTTTTACAATTTTTCTGGTTTTCCTAATTATTTTTTTATGAATCATGTTTTATACCTAGATCTACGGTTAGATATCATATTTCACTGATATTTATTGTACAATCACACTAAACAAATGTAAATGGCATTTACTGGCTCCCACAATGTCCCCTCACACAACACAATTATTTTTTTAACTGTGCACACCTATAGCACAGATCTGTTTTCTCTGATGTAATCCTAACAAGGCGCTAGAATTTAGGCACAACTTTATGTCATAAGCATTTTCCTGGTTGGTGTTTACATTATCAGCAACTTAAGGGTTAATGAAAGAAAGTTTCCAAAGGTGTCAATAGTTATACAGTGGAACCTCTGCTCCACACTCATGCCCATTCCTGTTCATACACATAAAGTTGAGGTCCTCCCCACCCAAAACCCATGTACAGTGGACCCCCGCATAACGATGGCATCGCATAGCGATTTTTCCGCATAACGATTACTTTTATCGCAAAATTTTTGCCCCGCATACCGATTAAAAACCCGCATACCGATTTTCGTCCGAGACGCGTCCAATGTGCCCTCACATGTGCCGGCCGTCCCATTGTTTACCAGCCAGCCTCCGCGGTAACATCCAAGCATACACTCGGAATATTTCGTATTATTACAGTGTTTTCGGTGGTGTTTCTGGAAAATAAGTGACCATGGGCCCCAAGAAAGCTTCTAGTGCCAACCCTGTGGTAAAAAGGGTGAGAATTAGTATGGAAATTAAGAAAGATTTTGAAGGGTTTGGGGCTAACCCTGAGAAGCCTATGCCAGTTGTGGAATCCATTGTGCCTACTTCAAAGATTAAGGAAATGTGTGCAGAGTGGTTTGAACTGCAAACCTTTATAGATGAAAATCACCCTGACACAGCTGTTGCAAGCCGTGCTTGTGACTATTTCAATGACAATGTTATGGCCCATTTTAGGAAAGTCTTGAAGAAACGGGAGGTACAGAGCTCTATGGACAGATTTGTTGTGCGACAGAGGTCCAGTGACTCTGAAGCTGGTCCTAGTGGCATTAAAAGAAGAAGGGAAGTAACCCCAGAAAAGGACTTGCTACCTCAAGTCCTAATGGAAGGGGATTCCCCTTCTAAACAGTAAGAAGATAATGCTCTCCCCTCCTCCCATCCCATCAATCATCACCAGATCTTCAATAAAAGTAAGTGTCATGTAATTGTGCATGCCTTTTTCAGTTTGTGTGTATTAAAATTAACATTTCATGTGGTAAAAAAATTTTTTTTTCATACTTTTGGGCGTCTTGCACGGATTAATTTTATTTCCATTATTTCTTATGGGGAAAATTAATTCGCATAACGATTATTTCGCATAACGATGAGCCCTCTTGCACGGATTAAAATCGTTAACCGGGGGTCCACTGTAGTACATAATTATGTATTAGCTTAAATTAGGAATAAACTCTTTCAGCAAAAACATCAATTCATAAAAAAGTACACATTTCTTTATGTATGGTGAGAAGAATCTTCAACATAAAATGCTACTGAATACTGTACATAGCAGGAAGATATTGATATGAGTTTTGCTTTTCTTGGATTACACAACACTTATGTTTAATTTATCACTGAGTACCTACATGGAGGAAGTATGAGAGCTGCATGAGAAAAAATGGGAGGGGGAGAATAAGAAAAGAGTAGATGAGAAAAACAGGAAGGTAAACAATCATACATAAGGTGCTAGGAGGGTCACTGGTAATGTTGCCTATGGCAATCAGTAGATCACAAGAAACAAGGCTCATGGATTGTTATACAATAGAACCCTTGTATCCAGGGATTCGGTTTTCATGGTTTCAGGTATCAGTGGTTTACTGTGGCTTGAATATAACCCTTAATTTTCTTAATAATGGCCACAAAGTGCAAAAGTAGTGATAATGGCAATTCTTCATAGCCTAAGAGAAGCTGTGAAATGCTTCCCATCAGTGAAAAAATGCTAAATGTCAACTTGATACAAAAAGAAAAAAAAATCGTATGCTGAGGTCATTAAGATGTATGGCAGGAATGAATCTTCCATTTGTGAAATATAATAATGTACAATGTATTTTATTATTATTTAATGTTGATAATGCCTTCTTGTGCATAATTTATCAATTAAACTTTATCATAGGTATGTAGGTCTTGGAACATAACACCCGTGGACACCTGGAGTATACCTGGAGAGGGTTTCAGGGGTCAACACCCCTGCGGCCCGGTCTGTGGCCAGGCCTCATGGTGGATCAGGGTCTGATCAACCAGGCTGTTACTGTTGGCCACAAGCAACCCAACGTATGAACCACAGCCCCGCTGGTCGAGTACTGACTTTAGGTGCCTGTCCATGGCCTTCTTGAAGACAGCCAGGGGTCTATTGGTAATCCCCCTTATGTATGCTGGAAGGCAGTTGAACAGTCTTGGGCTCCTGACACCTATTGCATTGTCTCTTAGTGGCACCCCTGCTTTTCATTGTGGGGATGTTGCATCATCTGCTGAGTCTTTTGCTTTCACAAGGAGTGATTTATGTGTGCAAGTTTGGTACTAATCCCTCTAGGATTTTCCAAGTGTATACAATCATGTATCTCTCTCACCTGCATTCTAGGGAGTACAGGTTGAGAAACTTCAAGCGTTCCCAGTAATTTTGGTGTTTTATCACTTATGTGTGCTGTGAAGGTTCTCTGTACATTTTCTAGGTCAACAATTTCACCTGCCCTGAAAGGTGCTGTTAGTGTGCAGCAATATTCCAGCCTAGATAGAACAGGCAACCTGAAGAGCGTTATCATGGGCTTGGCATCCCTAGTTTTGAACGTTCTCATTATCCATCCTGTAATATTTCTAGCAGATGTGATTGATACACTATTATGGTCTTTGAAGGTGAGATCCTCTGACATGATCACTTCCAGGTCTTTTGCATTAGTTTTTCGCTCTCTTGTGTGGTTGGAATTCGTTTTATAATCCAATGTAGATTTAATTTCCTCACATTTTCCATATCGGAGTACAGGTCTCCCTCAACATTCATGTTTTCAACACATTCGCAAATTCCCAACCGCCAAATTCCCAGCCACCAAATCACATTTAAGTTTCCTGCCACCTGCGAGTCCCTACTACCCTCCCTCCGACCCCTGCAATTGGCAGCCAGCCCTCCCACCACTCAGTGTGGCGAGTGTTTTGTTTGTTCATTATTTGCTATTAAACTACAGTATAAATAATATAAACCCATTTATGACTGCATATTGGAATGGCTATTCGGACAGGTATTAGACAGTGACAGTGTTTACTCTTGAACACAGCAAAGAATCAAACATTTCTGCTACAGCTAATAATAACAATAGTAGTAGTAGTAATCATAATAATAATAATAATAATAATAATAATAATAATAATAAATACGATATAATTGAAGAAGGAAATTGCACAAAAATACGAGGGAGTGGTTGACACATCGTCAGTACATGTATGGCTTTGTTTATGCTGGAGTGAGCATTAGTCTCCGTGCTCTTCCAAACATTTCACAATAATTCATTGTGTTTGGTGCTTGTAGATTGAGTGTGACTGGAGTGGTAGAGGCAGTGGATGAGGCAGCAATTGAGGCAGTGGTTGAGGCAGCGATTGAGGCAGCGATTGAGGCAGCGGTTGAGGCAGCTGTTGAGGCAGCAATTGAGGTAGTGGTTGAGGCAGCGATTGAGGCTGTGGAGAAATTTTCTCCAGGAGGGGAGTATCAGCCCCCTTCAGCCCCCTTCAACCCTGAGGGGCCCAGCCCTCTCAGAAGGGGCAAGCATCTTGTTTACTGCTACAGCGAGTAATTGATAGCAGATGCAGTATGAGTATGGGACGTGGTCGCTTCGACCGACGCTCCTTGCAGTGTTGCAAAGCGTAGTTTAATAAGAGACAGTACATCTCTTACTTTAGCAGGACAATTAAGGTAAATCCTGCTCCCACTTTATTACCATAGTAAAGATAGTGGACATTGTTGTCTATGCTTAAGACAGCAAGATTTAAACATTCTGTTTTGCTTCATCGAGGAAGTGGCAAGGAAGCAAAAGTACTAGGTCAGCTTTTCCTTTGTGCTAGGGGCAGTAACGGCGTGGGGTGCTGTGGCATCTTCAGATTACTTTTGACTCTACTGAGAGTGACACTGACGCCAGGATAACCAGCAAAGAACACTGATCTGTGCGTTAGTGTGAACAAAGTGTCTCATAAAACACAATAAACACTTAAGAGAAGTGTGATCAGCTTCTTTAGTGATAAGATTGTGAACAATAAAGACAAATCTTGTGGAACATAGTGTACCAGTGTGCTTATTCCTTGACTATGGAAGACGTGGACATCCAAGGACACTTCAGCTTCTATCAAGTCACCGATACCTGTCGAAGGTGTGAAGAACACCATAGATCACGCTACAAGAGCAAGGAAGGTTACGAATTTCTTGTAGTACGGGGGACTGCGCAGTTCTTGAGTCGCAAGGAGTTTGTAATCAACCTATAGTCAGCAGTAAGGGGCGGACTTTTGAGTCCACACAAGTAAGTTTGTCAGCCATCAGTGAATGAAATATGCTGACATAACACCCCCTAGGGGTAATTTATAATCTTACAAATTATAACTCATTTACAGCCCGTTGAGAGATGACTTCGGCAGCTTCTCAAGACCTCGTCTGCAGGGGCGGCTGTGCAGGCGATGAGCTGTCTTTCTAAGTTAAGTACAAACTCTTTAAACTTAACTGGTAATCCCATTTCTCAACATATTGGTCGTGCTCGAACCGGATAAAGGCCACACTGTGGTCCAGATATGTTGTACTACAGTGTACAAATAACCTACAAGCCAAGGTCCTTCGAAAAAAGCTGTAAAACTAGTGTTTTACAATATAAACCAGTATAAATGAGTCCCTCCAGACTCAATCACAGAGAATGGGCAGCCAAAAGAAAACGGGCGCTCACCCAGCGTTCACCCAAAGAAAATGGGAGCTGGGTGACTCACCCAACAAGAAAACGGGGGATGGCACCCGGCATCCACTGCTCCAAACTCGAAGAAGCGCTGACTAAGACAACAGCAACCCAACTGATGTTCAGTTTGTCTGAATGTATATACACATAGTGTTTATAATGTTTATAGACAGAAATTAAGAGACAAGATTGTGTTAAAGTTTGTTTCTTATAGATATACCTGTTATATTAAAGGAACTTATATATAAAGTGTAAGCTTTCAAATACATATTAACAGTGACACTTATATATGCGTAAGAAATATTCACATGTGATTTACAGTTATACAGTGACATTTATAGTGTATTGTGAATGAAGTGTATAACGTTATTTACGATTAATCATCGTGGTCAGGCTGACACAGCAAACTCAAGCCATAAACACCAGCCACATGTACTGTGTACCCTTCATGGTCATTGACCCTGAGGTTAAGCTTAGTAGGTCAGTAGTGTCTGACTCGATTATTGCTGACTTAAGCATAACAAAAACTCAGCTGTTTATAGCAGTACAGTGTTTTTAAACACTCTAAGTGTGGTGCTAGAATTTTCAGTATACCATTAAAATGGCTTGTTTGAAAACTCAGTTTCAGTCTTTACAGACTAAGATTACACAATTAGAAAATCTAATTTCAGTCTGTATAGGATTAACTCAAGATACAAACATAGATTTTGATAATCTTAAGGTCAAATTTGAATTACTTGCACAACGTCTGAAAATAATTAATTCAGACTATACACATTATGAAAATAAATTTCTTGAATCAAACCCATCTGAGGATGAAATTAAAAATGTTTTGGATACTTTTAGTAATCAACAATTAAGGTGGACAGGAGTACAGGCTATCTGCCGTAAAACTCTGTCACAGAGACTTACTGTAACTAGTGGTCAAACACCTGTTACACCTGTAACAACAAGTGTCCCATTACCAAGCTTACCTACATTGTCATTACCTATTTTCCAAGGTCATAATTATAAGAATTCATTAGTGGTTTTCAATCCATAGTAAATTCACGAACTGACATAGATGAGATTGCTCAGTTCAATTACCTTAAATGTCTTGTGAAGGGAGAACCCTATGAACTGATTAAGTCATTTCCGGTGGTTAAAGGTAATTATCAAATAGCCTTACATGTCTTAGCAGACAATTACTTCGATGCTGACAAGGCTAGAGTTAGACATGCAGTCTTAATATCAAGCTTGAAGCCACCCAAACATTGTTTTTCAGACTTACAGGCATTTAGAATCACATTAGACAATAGTCTCAGATCTCTAGGTGCTAAATATGACCTAAGACAATGTGATTGGTTTATCAGTGGTATTGTACAAGATAAGTTGTCACAACAAACTATTGAACGATTAAATATTATGTTCAATAAACGCTATTTCACTTGTGAAGAAATTAGCAATGGTTTACAAACAAAAGTTTCATGCATGCAAGCAATGAGACAAGATGAAGAATCCACAAATTCAGTGGATAACAAACCTTCAACTCAGTATAAAAAGAGTATACCTACTCCCACTAAACCACAGAATGGGAAATCCCATATAGGCATTTATCAAGCTGTGAATACAACAGACAGTAAACAGACTGTCATACATAAACGTACTCCAAAATGTGTACTTTGTGATGGAACACATTGGGCACAGTATTGTAGTCAATACACATCAATGGAGGCACGTAAACAACGTGTTCATCAGCTGAAAAGGTGCATCAAGTGTTTAAGCGAACACAAGGGAGGAAAATGCTCACTGAAGAAGTGTTTTAAATGCAAGGGTATGCATCATACAGCATTATGCCCGAATACTTTTGCTGAACAGCAGCAGACTTCCACAGAATCAGGAAGTCAACAAGCAACAGCATTAAATGTGAGAGATAAGTTTAAAGCAACTGCTCTCCCGATAGCTCGAGTTGAGTTATCTAATAAATTACACAAAACCAATGTGCTAACATTATTTGATCAAGGCTCACAAAGGTCCTTCATAAGAAGAACAGTGTTGCACAAAATGAATAAACAACCCTATGCCAAAATACAGTTAGATATAGCTGGTTTTTTCCACAATTCTGGTAAACAGACATATGACCTAGCCAGAATCACTGTTGGTCTAGGAAACAGGAAAAAGACAGTAGAAACTGTGGTAGTAGATGATTTGCCTAAGTCTGTGCAGATCCAGGGATTAAAAGAAACAGTTGCAGCACTGAAAGCAACTAAGGTCAAGTTAGCCTGTCCTGACATACAGACGGACACTATTAGTCCAATTGATTTAATCATTGGAAGTGATTATTATCACTGTTTTGTGCAAAATATAGTAAGTAAACATGATGTTCACTTGCTGAAAACAGCAGGAGGCCACATGATATGTGGTCCCATTCCCTCTCGAAGTGGGAAAGAAGCTGATATTGATTCAGTGGAAAATGTACTAGTTACGAGAATAACCGCTGATCATGTACCACAGCAAAAATTATCATTACTGGAAGAAATGAATGAACCAGTTGATAAGTTGTGGGATTTAGATGCAATAGGTATTGATGTAAATAAACCAAGCCCACAAGAGTCTCAGACTTATAGCCAATATTTGGACACTGTCAAGTATAAAGATGGACAGTATTGGGTTAGGTTACCATGGAAATTAAATCCACCACATCTGCCTAGCAATTATCGCATGGCTTTCGGACAAATGAAAGCACAAATACATGAGCTCAGGAAGAATCCAGAGCTACTGACTGTCTATGATAATATCATACAAGAACAGTTGGACAATAAATTCATTGAGGAAATAGTCGAAGATAAGTTGAAGACAGAAGCTCATTATCTTCCGCACCATGGAGTCAGAAAAGATTCTGAAACCACTCCACTATGTGTTGTATATAATTGCAGCGCACGTGCAAATAAAGATGTAGCAAGTCTTAATGATTGTCTGATGACCGGACCCTCACTAACTGAGAAGCTTGGAGACGTGCTTATGAAATTTCGCACAAACCCATATGCCTACACGGCTGATATTTCCAAAGCTTTCTTAAGAGTAGTACTACAAGAAATAGATAGAGATTATACTCGATTCTTGTGGCCTGAAAATCCACATGATCCTCAAAGTCCTGTGAAAACTTATCATTTCAAATCAGTATTATTTGGTGCAATATCCTCTCCATTCTTACTAGAAGCTACTCTAAATACACATTTGAAGAAATCTGAAAGTCCCTTCAAAGAAATCTTAAAGAAAAGTTTCTATGTGGACAATCTTCAAGGCACTGTAAATAAAGAGGATGATTTGAAATCCTTATACAGAGAAGCTAACAAGGAGATGAAAGAAGCAAATATGCCTCTAAGGATGTGGAATACAAATTCAAAGCAATTAAGGGAACTTATCAAAGAAGATTTCCCTGAAGCTGAAATTCCTGATTGCAACAATATGCTGGGACTTAATTGGAATACACAGGAAGACACTTTGAGTCTCAAAAAGATAAACAATAAATCATGCAGTACACTCACTAAACGTAGTTTACTGTCAGAGGTATCACAATGTTTTGATCCTCTAGGACTCGTCTCACCAATTACCATAAAGGGTAAAATGCTTATGCAAGATGCATGAAAGCTCAAAATTGGATGGGATGAGAACTTGCCTCTAGAAATGAGTCAAGCATGGGATGAAATATCCAGGGAGTTTAAGCAACTTCATCAAATTAAATTTCCCAGACAAATAGGTCAAGAGGGAAACAAGTACACATTACATGTGTTCTGTGATGCGTCAACCAGAGGTTATGGCGCTGTAGCTTACATGAGTAATGCTGAAGGAAGTACACTAATTACTTCAAAGGCCAGGGTCGCACCCTTGAAGGTCAGAACAGTACCACAATTGGAACTGACAGCACTCTATGTAGGCACAAAACTAGCTGTCTATCTCAACAAAGTACTTGATCATCTCACTATTGAAAAAACCGTGATCTGGAGTGATAATGAAGCAGTTCTCCAGTGGTTAAGAAATAATAAGAATAAGTTGGTCTATGTACAGAACAGAGTAGCAGAAATAAAAGAGATGCAGAGAGATTATCTCTTTCTCCACGTCTCTACCCAAGAGAATCCAGCTGACATGTTGTCACGTGGTGTCCGACTCAAGAAATTTGTGGATAATAAATTATGGCTCCACGGACCGAACTGGCTCTCTAATGAAAATAACTGGCCTCAGCAAAAAGCTCACATTATGCCAGAAGAAACAGTCTGCTTGAACACAGCAGAAATAAGTTGTGTAAATACTGCAGACACAACAGAAAGAGTCATTGATGGATCTAAATTCTCATCTTTGGGTAAACTCTTAAGAGTTACAGCTCTTGTCTTTGAATTCATTAAAGGAATAAAACCTAATTATGAATGTCTTGAACCCATTAAATACTGGGTGAAACTAATGCAGAAAGATGTTTTCTCAACAGAATATAAATTTCTAGAAGCACAAGAGAAATCCCCAAAGAAACCCGTCATGATTAATTCTTTAGGACTTTATCTCGACTCAGAAAAGATTATAAGATGTCGAGGAAGAATTCATAATTCTTCACTACCTAAAGAAGCCATACATCCAATATTGAGCCCCAAGAATCATTGGCTAACAAAACTGATTGTGCAAAATGCCCACAGTAACGTGTTACATGGTGGGGTAGCTGACACACTTTGTCATATACGACACTCCTACTGGATACCTCAAGGTCGACAAAGTGTGAAAAAACAAATAAAGGACTGTATTACTTGTTGTCACTACGATATGCGAGTATGTCAGTATCCAGGTCCACCTCCATATCCCTCTGAAAGAGTTTGTCATATCACTCCATTTGAGGTGACAGGTGTAGATTACACTGGACCAATAATTTTAACCAAAACAGTTGACAAAGTTCCCATCAAGGTGTACATCTGTTTGTTCACTTGTGCTACAACTAGAGCATTACATCTAGAAGTAGCCACTGACATGTCGGCTGAAACCTTTATCAAATTATTCAGAAAGTTTGCAGCCAGAAGGGCATGTCCCAGACTGATGATTTCAGATAATGCAACGAACTTTGTTGCTGGTGCTGCTTATATAAGCAAGATCTTTGATCAACCAGAAGTACAACAGATGCTGAATCAACGCAGTTGTCGTTGGAGATACATTCCTCCTAAATCTCCATGGCACGGCGGATTTTATGAAAGAATGATCGACATTGTAAAACGTTCTTTAAGGAAGACTCTTCATCGTCAAAGAATCGACTTAGAAGAATTCCGTACAGTTGTAACTGAAATAGAAAATAGAGTCAACAACAGACCTCTAACTTATGTTACCGATGATCTGGACAATTTAGAAGTGTTAAGTCCATCTCATTTACTCCATGGCAGAAGGCTCGAACCTGTTCCTCCCATGAATGATAAAGAAATCATAGAGGATCCTTCTTATTTCGAACCTGAACAACTCAGACATAAATTCAAACACCTTAATAAAGTGATTGAACGTTGGGAGAAAATTTGGCGAGAAGACTATCTCACCTCATTGAGAGAACACTTCTATGGAGCTAGTGTTCCTGAAAATCATAAGTCCTTAAGACCTGGTGACATAGTGATTATCGACAATGATGGTCCAAGGTCCCAATGGCCACTTGGAAAAATTGTGACCATATATCCTGATGCAAATGAAATCATCAGGACAGTTGATGTTTTAAGCAAAGGTGTAGTGAATAAGCGGACAATAAATAAGCTAGTGCCGTTAGAATTACACAGTGTTGAAAACAAAATTAGTGATTCTCCAGAAACCGCACAGACTAAAGCTGTTCAGAAAAGACAAGCAGCAGTGGTGGCGAGTGAGAAAATTAAATTAATGTTAAGTGATGAATAGTTCACCTGCAGCGAACCTCTGCTGCCCCCCAGTGTGGAGAAATTTTCTCCAGGAGGGAAGTATCAGCCCCCTTCAGCCCCTTCAGCCCTGAGGGGCCCAGCCCTCTCAGAAGGGGCAAGCATCTTGTTTACTGCTACAGCAAGTAATTGATAGCAGATGCAGTATGAGTATGGGACGTGGTCGCTTCGACCGACGCTCCTTGCAGTGTTGCAAAGCGTAGTTTAATAAGAGACAGTACATCTCTTACTTTAGCAGGACAATTAAGGTAAATCCTGCTCCCACTTTATTACCATAGTAAAGATAGTGGACATTGTTGTCTATGCTTAAGACAGCAAGATTTAAACATTCTGTTTTGCTTCATCGAGGAAGTGGCAAGGAAGCAAAAGTACTAGGTCAGCTTTTCCTTTGTGCTAGGGGCAGTAACGGCGTGGGGTGCTGTGGTGTCTTCAGATTACTTTTGACTCTACTGAGAGTGACACTGACGCCAGGATAACCAGCAAAGAACACTGATCTGTGAGTTAGTGTGAACAAAGTGTCTCATAAAACACAATAAACACTTAAGAGAAGTGTGATCAGCTTCTTTAGTGATAAGATTGTGAACAATAAAGACAAATCTTGTGGAACATAGTGTACCAGTGTGCTTATTCCTAGACTATGGAAGACGTGGACATCCAAGGACACTTCAGCTTCTATCAAGTCACCGATACCTGTCGAAGGTGTGAAGAACACCATAGCTCACGCTACAAGAGCAAGGTAGGTTACGAATTTCTTGTAGTACGGGGGACTGCGCAGTTCTTGAGTCGCAAGGAGTTTGTAATCAACCTATAGTCGGCAGTAAGGGGCGGACTTTTGAGTCCACACAAGTAAATTTGTCAGCCATCAGTGAATGAAATATGCTGACATAACACCCCCTAGGGGTAAATTATAATCTTACAAATTATAACTCATTTACAGCCCGTTGAGAGACGACTTCGACAGCTTCTCAAGACCTCGTCTGCAGGGGCGGCTGTGCAGGCGATGAGCTGTCTTTCTAAGTTAAGTACAAACTCTTTAAACTTAACTGGTAATCCCATTTCTCAACAGAGGCAGCGATTGAGGCAGCTGTTGAGGCAGCAGTTGAGGCAGCGATTGAGGCAGCAATTGAGGCAGTGGTTGAGGCAGCGATTGAGGCAGCGATTGAGGCAGTGGTTGAGGCAGCAGTTGAGGCAGCGATTGAGGCAGTGGTTGAGGCAGCAGTTGAGGCAGCGATTGAGGCAGCGGTTGAGGCAATGGTTGAGGCAGCTGTTGAGGCAGCTGTTGAGGCAGTGGTTGAGGCAGCTGTTGAGGCAGCGGTTGAGGCAGCGATTGAGGCAGTGGGTGAGGCAGCAGTTGAGGCAGCGATTGAGGCAGTGGTTGAGGCAGCGATTGAGGCAGCAGTTGAGGCAATGGTATTTAATAACATACATGTTAATAATAATAATACATGTTATTAATAATAACATGTACTACTATTATTTATAACATATATGTTATTAAATCCTAGGTAGTAGGTTGGTAGACAGCAACCGCCCAGGGAGGTACTACTGTCCTGCCAAGTGAGTGTAAAACGAAAGCCTGTAATTGTTTTACATGATGGTAGGATTGCTGGTGTCCTTTTTTCTGTCTCATGAACATGCAAGATTTCAGGTACATCTTGCTACTTCTACTTACACTTAGGTCACACTACACATACATGTACAAGCATATACAGTGGACCCCCGGTTAACGAACTTTTTCATTCCAGTAGTATGTTCAGGTGCCAGTACTGACCGAATTTTTTCCCATAAGGAATATTGTGAAGTAGATTAGTCCATTTCAGACCCCCAAACATACACGTACAAACGCACTTACATAAATACACTTACATAATTGGTCGCATTTGGAGGTGATCGTTAAGCGGGGGTCCACTGTATATACATACCCCTCTGGGTTTTCTTCCATTTTCTTTCTAATTCTTGTTCTTGTTTATTTCCTCTTATCTCCATGGGGAAGTGGAACAGAATTCTTCCTCCGTAAGCCATGCGTGTTGTAAGAGGCGACTAAAATGCCGGGAGCAAGGGGCTAGTAACCCCTTCTCCCGTATAAATTACTAAATTTGAAAGTAGAAACTTTCGTTTTTCCTTTTGGGCCACCCCACCTCGGAGGGATACGGCCGGTGTGTTGAAAGAAAGAAAGATGTTATTAAATACCACTGCCTCAACCGCTGAATTATTGTGAAATGTTTGGAAGAGCACGGAGACTAATGCTCACTCCAGCATAAACAAAGTCACACTGACGATGTGTCAACCACTCCCTCATATTTTTGTACAATTTCCTTCTTCAATTATATCGTATTTATTATTATTATTATTTTTTTTTTTTATTATCACACTGGCCGATTCCCACCAAGGCAGGGTGGCCCGAAAAAGAAAAATTTTCACCATCATTCACTCCATCACTGTCTTGCCAGAAGGGTGCTTTACACTACAGTTTTTAAACTGCAACATTAACACCCCTCCTTCAGAGTGCAGGCACTGTACTTCCCATCTCCAGGACTCAAGTCCGGCCTGCCGGTTTCCCTGAACCCCTTCATAAATGTTACTTTGCTCATACTCCAACAGCACGTCAAGTATTAAAAACCATTTGTCTCCATTCACTCCTATCAAATAATTATTATTATTATTATTATTACTATTGTTATTACAAATCAGATCTTACTCCAAAACCAATATTATTTCATAGTGACAATCTGTCCATTTAACTTTGTTTACCATTACTTAATTTAGTCCCTTATATTCTTCTTTCTTTCAACACACCGGCCGTATCCCACCGAGGCGGGGTGGCCCAAAAGGAAAAACGAAAGTTTCTCCTTTTACATTTAGTAATATATACAGGAGAAGAGGTTACTAGCCCCTTGCTCCCGGCATTTTAGTTGCCTCTTACAACACGCATGGCTTACGGAGGAAGAATTCTGTTCCACTTCCCCATGGAGAGTCCCTTATATATTTTCTCCATTATTTTTAGCTTTATATAACTACCCTAGCTCATATATCCACAATTGTTAAAATAATCAAGGTGTTATTCTCAGGTGCTAAATTGTAATAAGTTCACTATTTTGTCATTATATTCCTAAACTCATTATATTGTTTTCCCTAACTCTAACTTAAGAGAATTACCTTAAAAGTACTACCTACTATCATATTCCCAAGCTCCATTATTTGATCATCACTTTATTTGTTCACCACAAATTATTTTAGTCCCTTTTATATTGTCTCCTTTATTTTAGATTTAAAAAAACTACCTTAGCTCATTTTTTTATTACATTTGTTAAACAACTCAGGCGCTATTTTTTAGCTTTAGAATATTTACTTTGTTTTATACTTAAATCTAACTATAGATACACTACAAATCTTATGATTACAAGCATTGATCCTGATACCAACCTCTTATTTAATGACTTAAATGAATCAAACAGTTACTGTAATTACTACACAGCAGAACAATCAAAGGCACTCCTCAGAGCCAACAACAACATAACTGTCTTTAACTACAATATCAGATCCTTAAGCAAGCATTACGATGACCTCATAGCATTACTAAATTCCTTGCATGCCAATATGTCCATCATTACACTAACTGAAACCTGATACTACTGATGTCTATGCCATTCCTGGTTACACAGCCATACACAACTGTAGGCCAGACCAACAAAGGGGTGGCACAGCTATATACTACTCAGACCAACTAGAATGTATCACTAATACTTGCACAAGGGATAAACATGGGGAATATATAATAGCTAAATTCAAATCAAAGTACCTACAAAAACCTCTCACACTGATAAACATCTACAGAGTTCCTCAGTCAAACATTAGCCAATTTAGTCAAAACCTAGGAAGTATGATAACTGATGCACGCATGAACAAAGATCATTTACTATTCTCAGGTGACTTTAATATAAATCTCCTGCAAGACCAGGACCCACACGTTACTGAATTCACAAACACAATGAGTAACTGCATGTTGCTACCAACAGTAACAAAACCTACAAGAGTTACAGAGACTAGTGTTTCCCTACTTGACCACATCTGGACCAACACCATATCCCCTTTAAAATCAGGCATAATCACAGATAATACCACAGACCACTACCCTACTTTCCTCATAACAACTCTTGGTAAATTACCCCAAGACACTACTGAAGTCACCTTCAGACTTCACAATGAGGCAGCCATTAATAACTTCACAACAGCAGTAACAAACACTGACTGGCACACTGAGCTAGAAATCTATACAGACATTGGCGAATATATTAATAATTTTATAAAAAAGACCCAATACCTCTATAACAAGCACTGCCCTAAAAAAACTGAACAGATGACAGCTAAGAGACTGAACAGTCCCTGGCTAACACCCAGCATCCTCAAATCTATAAATACAAAACACCTCTATGAAAAACAGTACAGAATGGGCCACATAACCAGAGACCAAACAAAATGTTACCCGTCAATCCTAACCAGCCTGATAGGAAGGGCAAAAAAATTGTATTATGAGAACAGATTATCCAACTTACGAGGTGACATAAAAAAGACCTGGAAAACCCTATCAGAAATTCTAGGAACAAAAAAGATAGCACGAAATAGTGAAATTAAATTAGCAAAAGCAGATGAACCCCAACTCCCACCAACAGAAACAGCAGACTCAATGACTTCTTCTCCACTATAGGAAAAAATCTTGCCAATAAAATCCCAAGCACAGATACCCCACCAAATGACTACCTCACTGGCAACTACCTGAACACACTGCTCCTAGCTCCGACTAACCCATATGAAATCTCCCTTATTATCAACACACTAAAAAACAAGACAGGAGATTTAAATACCTTACCACCCTTTATATACAAAAAAGTGTCACAAGTGCTATCACCAATCACTGCAACACTCTTTAACAAATCCATTGAATCCTCCACCTTCCCTACAGTTCTCAAAATAGCAAGGGTCACCCCAATCCATAAAGGAGGAGACAAAACCGAGTTGAATAACTATAGGCCAATATCCAACTTACACCCTCTCTCAAAAATCTTCGAAAAATTAATTCATAAACGAATCTACTCCTATCTCATCTCCCAAAACATACTCAACCTCTGCCAATTTGGGTTCAGGCCTAATAAAAATACCAATGATGCTATTATACACATGCTAAAACATATATACACTGCAATAGAGAAAAAAGAAGTCCCACTGGGGATCTTCATTGACTTACGAAAAGCTTTTGATACAGTTGACCGTGACTTGCTCCACATAAAATTGTCACACTATGGTATAAGAGGGCACTCCCTCAACTACCTCAAGTCATACCTCAGCAACAGAAGCCAATATGTGTACACAAATGGGGCAAACTCTTCCACATAACCAATTACAGTTGGTGTCCCACAGGGAAGCATCCTTGGCCCTCTTCTCTTTCTCCTATACATAAATGACCTACCTAATGCTTCGCAATTACTCAAACCCACACATTTTGCAGATGACATTACATACGTCTTCTCTCACCCGAGCCCAGTCATGCTAGCCAATACTGTAAATACCGAATTACAGAAAATATCAACCTGGATGAGGACTAACAAACTTACACTAAACATTGACAAAACCTACTTCATTCAGTTTGGAAACAGAGCTACAGATGTCCCTCTTAACATAATGATAAACAGATCACCTATCACAAAGCTAACAGAGGGAAAATTCTTAGGAATCCACCTTGATAATAGACTCAAATTTCATACACATATACAACAAATTTCTAAGAAAATTTCCAAGACCGTAGGCATACTATCGAAGATACGTTACTATGTTCCACAGTCAGCACTCCTGACCCTATATTACTCTCTTATTTACCCCTATCTCACCTATGGAATTTGTGCATGGGGCTCAACAATAATTAACCATCTCAGACCACTAATTACCCAACAAAAGGCTGCAGTCAGAATGATAACAAATTCCCACTACAGGCAGCACACTCCACCAATATTCAAAACACTTAACCTACTCACCATACAAAACATCCATACTTATTACTGCACCTATTACATACATAGAACACTTAACTCTGATATTAACCCTCCCCTCAAACATCTTGCCAACCTCAACAGAACACATGACCATAACACAAGACACAGATCACTCTTTGATGTTCCTCGTGTCCATCTCACGCTATGCAAAAACTCAATGCACATAAAAGGCCCTAAAATCTGGAACTCATTACCTGTAAATATAAAAGAAACACTACCTGTTTATAAATTCAAGTCTCTTCTCAAAGATCAATTACTCACCCAAAACCAAATAAATACTGAATAACTGAACCTTATAAATTGTATATCTTAAATGTTTCTCACAATTATATCACACAAATGTTAAACCTAAGACCCAATCTAACTTTGTTATTTTTTAAATACACTACCTAACAGAATACTCCATTCTACTGAATGTACAGCAATGCATGCAACCATATGACCTGTCTTTGTAATACTCATTTATGCTTTATTGTTATCTGTTTACAATGTTTTATCACTGATTACATCATTGCTTAGTTAATCTTAAGTTAATTTTAAGCCTGCCCATAATGCTATGCATATAAGTGGCTTTGGCATGCTGCTCTTACCTGTATTTTTTGTACCTCTGTATGTATGCTTCAAATTACTAAATAAATAAATAAATAAATAAATAAGTAAATTATTAGCAGTAGCAGAAATGTTCGATTCTTTGCTGTGTTCAAGAGTAACCACATGATGTCACCATCTAATACCTTTCCGAACAGCCATTCCAATATGCAGTCATGAATGGGTTTACATTATTTATACTGTAGTTTAATAGCAAATAATGAACAAACAAAACACTCACCACACTGAGTGGTGGGAGGGCTGGCTGCCAGTTGCGGTGGTCGGAGGGAGGGTAGTAGGGACTCGCAGTGGTTGAGGAAGTGGTGGAGGCAGTGGTGGAGTGGTGGAGTCTGTGGTATTTAATAACATACAAGTTATTAAAGCATAACATGTATATATTTAGTACAATTTACGACATTTTCACGTATTTTATGATTGTTCATGGTTCAACAAGTTAAAGAAGCAGTATTGTATTATATTTCCCTACAATATATTGGGGCACCAAACATTCACAGTTTTTCAACATTCGCGAGGATCTTGATCCCCTAACCCTCGCGAATGTTGAGTGAGACCTGTAACTGAAATTTTTCATCATTGAACTTAATATTGTTTTCTGCGGTCCATTTGAAAATTTGGTTGATATCCACCTGGAGTCTTGCGGTGTCTTCAATGGAGGACACTGTCATGCAAATTCAGGTATCATCTGCAAAGGAACACATGGTACTGTGGCTTACATCCCTGTCTATGTCAGATATGAGGATGACGAAAAGGATGGGAGCAAGTACTGTACCTTGTTGAACAGAGCTTTTAACCGTAGGCATCTCAGACTTTACTCTGTTTAATACTACTCTTTGTGTACTATTTGTTTGGAAATTATAGATCCATCTACCAACTTTTCCTGCTATTCCTTTATCAAGCATTTTGTGTGCTATTACACCATGGTAACAACTGTCAAAGGCTTTTGCAAAGTCTGTGTATACTACACATGCATTTTGTCTGTCTTCCATAGCATCCAGGACCTTGTCATAGTGGTCCAGTAGTTGGGACAGAGAGGAGCGACCTGCTCTAAACCCATGTTACCCTGGGTTGTGTAACAGATGGGTATCTAGATAGGTGGCAATCTTGCTTCTTAGATCCCTTTCAAAGATTTTTATGATATGGGACATTAGCACTGTCGATCTATAGCTCTTTGCTATTGCTTTACTGCCCCCTTTGTGGAGTGGGGCTATGTCTGTTGTTTTTAGCAGCTGTGGGACGACCCTTGTGCCCATGCTCCCTCTCCATAGGATGGTAAAAGCATGTGATAGGGGCTTCTTGCAGTTCTTGATGAACACGGAGTTCCACGAGTCTGGGCCTGGAGCAGAGTCCATAGGCATATCATTTATCCCCTTTTCGAAGTCATTTGGCATCAGGATAATATCAGATAGGTTTGTGATAAGATTTTTTTCGGATTTTTAGCCCCGGAGGGTTAGCCACCCAGGATAACCCAAGGAAGTCCTCAATCTTGTCCCCCAGGATGCGATCCACACCAGTCAACTAACACCCAGGTACCTATTTTACTGCTAGGTGAACAGGACAACATGTGTAAGGAAACACATCAAAATGTTTCTACCCCACCGGGATTTGAACCCAGGCCCTCAGTGTGTGAAGTGAGAGCATTAGCTGCCAGGCCACGTGTCTACCAAATTCTGTCTCTCATAAAAAATTAATTTAAGTCATCGACTTTCAGTCTGGTTAGTGGCTCAATAAAAACCGAGTCATATTGAGACTTGAGTAGGTCACTCATTTCTTTGCTGCCATCTGTGTAGGACCCGTCTCATTTAAGTAGGGGCCTAATACTGGATGTTGTTCTTGACTTTGATTTTGCATAAGAAAAGAAATATTTTGGGTTTCTTTCAATTTCATTTATGGCTTTTAGTTCTTCTCGTATATCTTGGCTCCTGTAAGATTCCATTAACTTTAGTTTGATGTTTGCTATTTCTCTGACCAGTGTCTGCCTACATATTACAGATATATTGGTCTCTTTTAGCTGCTCTGTTATTCTTTGCTTTCACCTGTAAAGGGAGCGCCTTTCTCTTTCTAGTTTACATTTTCTCCTTTTCTTGAAAGGAATATGCCTTGAGCATACCTCGAGTGCCACAGAGTTAATTTGTTCTAGACATAGGTTTGGATCAGTGTTGCTTAGGCTATCTAACCAGTTTATATGACTTAGGGCGTGGTTTACTTGGTCCCACCTTATGTTTTTGTTACTGAAGTTGAATTTGGTGAAGGATACAGAAAGATTATTGTAAATTATTACATAGCACTGCTATGCATAGGTATTTTAAGCACTTTCTTTCATGTATTATATTGTAAGCATTATATTTAATTGGTGATACATACAAACCTTTATATAAAAGGGAGGGGGACAAAAGAGACTGTAAAAATTATAGAGGAATAAGTTTACTGAGTATACCAGGAAAAGTGTACGGTAGGGTTATTATTGAAAGAATTAGAGGTAAGACAGAATGTAGAATTGCGGATGAACAAGGAGGTTTTAGAGTGGGTAGGGGATGTGTAGATCAAGTGTTTACATTGAAGCATATATGTGAGCAGTATTCAGATAAAGGTAGGGAAGTTTTTATTGCATTTATGGATTTAGAAAAGGCATATGATAGAGTGGATAGGGAAGCAATGTGGCAGATGTTGCAAGTACATGGAATAGGTGGTAAGTTACTAAATGCTGTAAAGAGTTTTTATGAGGATAGTGAGGCTCAGGTTAGGGAGTGTAGAAGAGAAGGAGACTACTTCCCAGTAAAAGTAGGTCTTAGACAGGGATGTGTAATGTTACCATGGTTGTTTAATATATTTATAGATGGGGTTGTAAAAGAAGTAAATGCTAGGGTGTTGGGGAGAGGGGTTGGATTAAATTATGGAGAATAAAATACAAAATGGGAATTGACACAGTTACTTTTTGCTGATGATACTGTGCTTATGGGAGATTCTAAAGGAAAGTTGCAAAGGTTAGTGGGCGAGTTTGGGAGAGTATGTAAAGGTAGAAAGTTGAAAGTGAACATAGAAAAGAGTAAGGTGACGAGGGTATCAAATGATTTAGATAAAGAAAAATTGCATATCAAACTGGAGAGGAGTATGGAAGAAGTGAATGTTTTCAGATATTTGGGAGTTGACGTGTCAGCGGATGGGTTTATGAAGGATGAGATTAATCATAGAATTGATGAAGGAAAAAAGGTGAGTGGTGCACTGAGGGAGGGGGTAAAGGTGGTGCTGTGGGCGAGGGGTTTGGACTTCCAGCAAGTGTGCGTGAGCATGTTAGATAGGAGTGAATGGAGACAAATGGTATTTGGGACCTGACGAGCTGTTGGAGTGTGAGCAGGGTAATATTTAGTGAAGGGATTCAGGGAAACCAGTTATTTTATATAACTGGACTTGAGTCCTGGAAATGGGAAGTACAATGCCTGCACTTTAAAGGAGGGGTTTGGGATATTGGCAGTTTGGAGGGGTATATTGTGTATTTTTATACGTATATACTTCTAAACTGTTGTATTCTGGGCACCTCTGCAAAAAACAGTGATTATGTGTGAGTGAGGTGAAAGTGTTGAATGATGACGAAAATATTTTCTTTTTGGGGATTTTCTTTCTTTTTGGGTCATCCTGCCTCGGTGGGAGACTGCCGACTTGTTAAAAAAAAAAATACAAACCCTAATGAACATCATTCTGTCCCATCACATGGGAGGGAAGAGATAAAAGGAGTAGAGTATGTGCCAGCAATGAGTTGCTACCCTCATTCTAATGTTATAGTCTAGAACATAATGAGGACTGAGTGGTGATAGAGGTGAGACAAATGATAAGCTTTAAATTAAGAGATATAAATTATTTGCCTCCTACTTAATGCAAATATAACATTTTGAGCTTGAAGAACACATTTCCAACATCTTGAGTGTTTTCTACATTTTTTAATGCATCGGCCATTTCCCACCGAAGCAGGGTGACCTAAAAAAGGAGAACACTTTCATCACTCACTCTATCACTGTCTTGCCAGAGGCATGCTGATACTACAGTTCAAAAACTGCAACATATCTCTACTCCTTCAGATTGCAGGCACTGTACTTATGTCTCCCCTACTTAAATATAAACATAAATCTGATTTTCAGATAAATGGGTTACAATCTAACTAAGTGTCATCACCTGCAGCAAGGAGGGATATTTAAAATCAATACCTAAATGTTTAACTTAAATTACTTACCAAAATTAAATTCACTATTTGGCTTTTCATTATTTATGATATTGAAAATATAAGGTGTATGTGCCTCCATGTTGCTCACTTCAAAATAGAACCACTGATGATGATGAGATGAATTTACATCTGCATTCAGAATTAAGTCATATTCAGAGTTAGAGACCTGAAAAATATTAAAATATCTATAAGAAAATATTTAAATTACACCATTCTGAAGTACAACACACTATTCTAAACTACCTTTTGTGTAGGGAATGCTGAACCACTAGTAACTGCATGAATCAGAATTACTTCTTTATATTACTAGTATGAAAAACTTCTTACCTCTATTTCTTCTTAATTGCAACTTTCTTTCCTGCATCTATTCTGCAATTTACTTTTTTTTCTTTCTAGAGCCATCTGCTGCTGCATCTACAGTAAACCCTCTCACTAACAAATTTCGGCAATTTCAGACAAAGATGGCCGGACGAACACTCTGATTATCGGAAAAAATTGACAAGAGTCCATAATTTTGCATTTTGTCCATAGCAAGTGTCTGGATGTCTGCCGAAGCATCAGGCCTAGTCCACTAACTCCGACATTTGTTCAGTACGGGTCTGTCCGTTTTTACTGTTCCTAAGCGTAAGGCCACCTGCTCTACTTTAGTGTTTGTGCTTACTCATACACTCATCATTCAGTCTACAGTTTTTCCTGAATTTAAAGCATTTTGTGTGACTTTATTAATGTTTTTAAGTGAAAATAAAATAACATGTAAAGCTAGTGGTGGTGCCAAGACAAAGAGTATGGTTTCTAGAAATCTACACCTTCTCAACCCTCTACATCTATTCTGAGTCACCTCTATTGACAATAGCAATTTATATCTCATCTCTCCACCATGATATGGTAAGTAAAATTACTGGAAAATTACATAGAGTACAGTGGACCCCTGGTTTTCATCCTTAATCCACTCCAGGTCAGTCAAAATCCAAAATGGACAAAAACTGAAGTAATATTTCCCATAAGAAATAATGTACACGTACATCCAATTAATTCGTTCCAGACACCCAAAAATATTAACAAAAAATACATTTATAGAGAATACTTATAGTTTTACATACAGAAAACAATGAGAAATGAATATAAATGACTAGTTTTAATGGATAAACAAACATTTAAATCACTTTTACCTTTATTGAAGAGACTTATTGGCGTATGGAAGACGGCAAAGAGGGGAGGAGGAGAGGCTATTGTTTGGAAGGGGAATCCCACTCCATAAGGACTTCAGGTATCAAAGCCCTATCTGGGGTCACTTCCCTTCTTTGTCTTTTACTGGTACTAGGACCACTTTGAGAGTCACTGGACCATGCAGACATGGCTTGCAACAGCTTTGTTAGGGTGATATTTCTCCACCAACTCTTCCACATCCTAGCTACATGATATTTAATGTGACCCAGAGCCATATAATTACCATCAACGTACCATGTTCACTGAGTTTAATTGTTTCTAACAACTACCTTTAGATGCCATAATAAACAAAGGGAGAAGTAATGAATAATTCATGCCGAGAATTGTACACAATAGCGTTATGTATTAAGGGCGGTGATTGGGCCAACATAGATTCACACGTTTTCTCTGATGCTGGACCAGAGAAAACGTAATGTTTTCCTTCTGCCTGGCTTGCACCCCTGGCTTGTTTCTTATATAATTTTGAAGAAAATATCATAGATGGACTAATGAAAATGTTTATATTAACCTAAAATAAGACATTTAATGTGCCCAAGAGTGATTATTATTATGTACAGTGGACACCTGCTGTTCAGCGGCTGCGACTTTTCATGAAATCCGACTTTCAGTAAGTTTTTTCGGTAAAATTTAGCTTCGTGGTTCATGACTGGACTCGTGATTCTGTGACCATCTGGTACGCGTTCGCCCATCACCACACACACAAAGTCAGTCTCCTGCACTATTCACACTGTGTGCCATTGTTTACCAGCACGTGACCATCACCCTGTGGGTCCATACAATACATTTCATAATAATCCACTGTTTTTTGTGCTTGCAACTGCTAAATAAGTCACCATGGGCCCAAGGAAAGCTAGTGCTAGCCCTTTGGTGAAGAAAGTGAGGAATACAATCGAATTCAAGAAGGAAATCATTGAAAAATACGAGAGCTGAGTGCGTGTTACAGAACTTGCCAGGATGTATGGCAAACCCCATTCAACCATCACTTCGATCGTGGTGAAGGGAAAGGAAATAAAGTGTGCTGTTGTTGCAAATGGGGTAGATATGCTGACAAAAAAGAGATTGCAAACCCTCGAAGAAGTGGAAAGGTTATTGTTGGTGAGGATTACCCAAAAACAGTTAGCAGGAGATAGTATTATGCAGTCGATAATATGTGAAAAGGCAAGGCAGTTGCATGACGATCTTGTAAAGAAAATGACGGCAGACGATGCAACATCTCCCCAATGAAAAGCAGGGGTATCACTAGCACGTTAAGAGACAATACAATAAGTGTCAGGGGCCCAAGACTGTTCAACTGCCTCCCAGCATACATAAGGGGGATTACCAATAGACCCCTGGCTGTCTTCAAGCAGGCACTGGACAAGCACCTAAAGTCGGTACCTGACCAGCCGGGCTGTGGCGCGTACGTTGGATTGCGTGCAGCCAGTCGTAACAGCCTGGTTGATCAGGCTCTGATCCACCAGGAGGCCTGGTCACAGACCGGGCTGCAGGGGTGTTGACCCCCCGGAACTCTCTCCAGGTAAATTCCAGGTAAACGAGTGGTGATGCTTGTGATTTTAAGGCCGGCAAAGGTTGGTTTGAGAAATTTAAGAAGCGTAGTGGTATACACAGTGTGGTAAGGTATGGTGAGGCTGCCAGTTCTGACAAAAAAGTGGCTGAGAAGTTTGTACAGGAGTTTAGGGAGTACGTAGACACTGGAGAATTCAAACCCCAACATGTGTTCAATTGTGACGAAACAGGCCTCTTTCGGAAGAAAATGCCAAAGAAGACCTACATCAAGCAGGAGAAACGGCACTCCCAGGACACAAGCCTGTGAAAGACAGGTTAACGCTCATGTTTTGTAGTAATGCTAGTGGGGATTGCAAAGTGAAGCCTTTACTGGTGTATCACTGAAAATCCCAGTGTTTTCAAGAAAAACAGTGTATCCAAGAGTAATCTGTGTGTGATGTGGAAGGCTAACAATAAGGCATGGGTCACAAGGGAAATTTTCCTTGGCTGGTTTAATGAAGTGTTTGGCCCCAGTGTGAAGAAATACCTCCTGGAAAATAAATTGCCACTCAAGTGCCTCCTGGTAATGGACAATGCTCCTGCTCGTCCTCCAGACTTGGAAGAGCAAATAGTGGAGGAGTTTAGTTTCATCACGGTGAAGTTCTTGCCCCCTAATACTACTCCTCTCCTCCAGCCCATGGACCAGCAGGTCATTTCAAACTTCAAGAAACTGTACACCAAAGCAGTGTTTCAAAAGTGCTTTGAAGTGACCTCAGACACTGAAATGACCCTAAGAGAATTCTGGAAAGATCACTTCAGTATCCTCACTCGCATAAACCTTACAGGTAAGGCTTGGGAGGTAGGGACTTGCAGAATTTGAATTCTGCTTGCAAAAAATTGTGGCCACAATGTGTACAAGAGAGGGATTTTGAAGAGTTTGGGGCTGACCCAAAGGAGCCTATGCCAGTTTTGGAAATATTGTGTCACTGGGGAATTCCATGGGGTTGGATGTGAGTTTCGAGGATGTGGAAAAGTTGGTAGAGGACCATGGTGAAGAGCTAACCACTGCAGAGCTGCAAGAGTAAGAGACCACAGCTCAGGAAATTGCTGCAAAGGAGGAGGAAGAGAGATGGAGGAAGATGCCTTCTTCAAAGATTAAGGACATTTGTGCAAAGTGGACCGAAGCGCAATTATTTATGGATGAACTTCACCCTGACAAAGCTGTTGCAGGCCGCGTTGGCAACATGTACAATGACAGTGCTGTGTCCCACTTCAGACAAATCTTAAAGAAACGCCAGACACAGAGCTCTCTGGACAGATATTTTATGCAACAGGGGTCCAGTGACTCAAGTTGTTCCCAGTGTCATTAAAAAACAAAGAAGGGAAGTAACCCCAGATAAGGACTTGGTGACTTAAATCTTTATGGAAGGAGATTCCCCTTCCAAACAATAGTGGACACCTTCCTCCTATCACCTCCTCCCATCTTTCATCCACCCAGAAGTCTTCAGTGAATGTAAGTGTAATGTTATTATGTATTATTTTATAGTATATGTATGTAGTTCTTGATTTCTCCTTGTTTTCTGTATGTAAATCTTTATTTAATTTGATTTTTTTTTTTAACATTTTTGTGCGTCTGGAACAGATTAATTTATCTCCATTATTTCTTATGGGGAAAATGGTTTCGCCATTCAGCAATTTCGTCATTCAGCAGACTCTCTGGAACAGATTAATCATGAAACTCGGGGGTCCACTGTATTAGTATTATTACTATGGCGTTAAGCCTAGAGGGACACTCTTAGTGAACGAGTAACAAAGGCATGTTTATATGCTATGTAACGTGTCTCGTATAATTTTGAAGAAAATATCATAGATGAATTGTTAATGAAAATGTCTATATTAACATAAAATAAGACATTTAATGTGCTCAAGAGTGATTGTTATTACATATTAGTATTATTGGTAGTAGGTTGGTAGACAGCAACCACTCAGGGAGGTACTACCGTCTTGCCAAGTGAGTGTAAAACGAAAGCCTGTAATTGTTTTACATGATGGTAGGATTGCTGGTGTCTTTTTTCTGTCTCATAAACATGCAAGATTTCAGGTACATCTTGCTACTTCTTCTTACAATTAGGTCACACTACACATACATGTACACGTTTATTTATACACACTCATCTGAGTTTTCTTTGATTTTATCTTAATAGTTCTTGGTGCAATTATTTAATAAATGTATGGAAGAGGGTAAGGTACCTAGGGATTGGCAGAAAGCATGCATAGTTCCTTTGTATAAAGGCAAAGGGGACAAAAGAGAGTGCAAAAATTATAGGGGGAGAAGTCTGTTGAGTATACCTGGTAAAGTGTATGGTAGAGTTATTATTGAAAGAATTAAGAGTAAGACGGGGAATAGGATAGCAGTCGAACAAGGAGGCTTTAGGAAAGGTAGGGGGTGTGTGGACCAGGTGTTTACAGTGAAACATATAAGTGAACAGTATTTAGATAAGGCTAAAGAGGTTTTTGTGGCATTTATGGATTTCGAAAAGGCATATGACAGGGTGGATAGGGGGGCAATGTGGCAGATGTTGCAAGTGTATGGTGTAAGAGGTAGGTTACTGAAAGCAGTGAAGAGTTTTTACGAGGATAATGAGGCTCAAGTTAGAGTATGTAGGAAAGAGGGAGATTATTTCCCAGTAAAAGTAGGCCTTAGACAAGGATGTGTGATGTCACCGTCGTTGTTTAATATATTTATAGATGGGGTTGTAAGAGAAGTAAATGTGAGGGTCTTGGCAAGAGGCATGGAGTTAAAAGATAAAGAATCACACAAAGTGGGAGTTGTCACAGTTGCTCTTTGCTGATGACACTGTGCTCTTGGGATATTCTGAAGAGAAGTTGCAGAGGTAGGTGGATGAATTTGGTAGGGTATGCAAAAAAAGAAAATTAAAAGTGAATACAGGAAAGAGTACGGTTATGAGGATAACAAAAAGATTAGGTGATGAAAGATTGGATATCAGATTGGAGGGAGAGAGTATGGAGGAGGTGAATGTATTCAGATATTTGGGAGTGGACGTGTCAGTGGATGGGTCTATGAAAGATGAGGTGAATCATAGAATTGATGAGGAGAAAAGGGTGAGCGGTGCACTTAGGAGTCTGTGGAGACAAAGAACGTTGTCCTTGGAGGCAAAGAGGGGAATGTATGAGAGTATAGTTTTACCAACGCTCTTATATGGGTGTGAAGCATGGGTGATGAATGTTGCAGTGAGGAGAAGGCTGGAGGCAGTGGAGATGTCATGTCTGAGGGCAATGCGTGGTGTGAATATAATGCAGAGAGTTCGTAGTTTGGAAGTTAGGAGGAGGTGCGGGATTACCAAAGCTGTTGTACAGAGGGCTGAGGAAGGGTTATTGAGGTGGTTCGGACATGTAGAGAGAATGGAGCGAAACAGAATGACTTAAGAGTGTATCAGTCTGTAGTGGAAGGAAGGCGGGGTAGGGGTCAGCCTAGGAAAGGTTGGAGGGAGGGGGTAAAGGAGGTTTTGTGTGCGAGGGGCTTGGACTTCCAGCAGGCATGCGTGAGCATGTTTGATAGGAGTGAATGGAGACAAATGGTTTTTAATACTTGACATGCTGTTGGAGTGTGAGCAAAGTAACATTTATGAAGGGATTCAGGGAAACTGGCAGGCCGGACTTGAGTCCTGGAGATGGGAAGTACAGTGCCTGCACTCTGAAGGAGGGGTTTACCTGAAGAGAGTTCCGGGGGTCAACGCTCCCGCGGCCCGGTCTGTGACCAGGCCTCCTGGTGGATCAGAGCCTGATCAACCAGGCTGTTGCTGCTGGCTGCATACAAACCAACGTACGAGCCACAGCCCGGCTGGTCAGGAACCGACTTTAGGTGCTTGTCCAGTGCCAGCTTGAAGACTGCCAGGGGTCTGTTAATGTTGCAGTTTAAAAACTGTAGTGTAAAGCACCCTTCTGGCAAGACAGTGATGGAGTGAATGATGGTGAAAGTTTTTCTTTTTCGGGCCACCCTGCCTTGGTGGGAATCGGACAGTGTGTTAATAAAATAAAAAAATAGTTCTTGGTCTTATTACTTTTCCTTTTATATCCATGGGGAAGTGGAATGAGAATCTTTCCTCCGTAAGCCATGCGTGTTGTAAAAGTCAACTAAAATGCCGGGAACAATGGGCTAGTAACCCCTTTTCCTGTAAAGATTACTAAAAATAATAATAATAAGAAAATTGTCAAAGTGGGAAGCCTGAATGTGCGTGGATGTTGTGCAAATGATAAGAAAAAGATGATTCTGGATGTTATGAATGAGAAGAAGCTGGATGTACTGGCTTTAAGTGAAACAAAGCTGAAGGGGGTGGGAGAGTTTCAGTGGAGAGGAATAAATGGGATTAGGTCAGGGGTTTCAAATAGAGTTAGAGCTAAAGAAGGAGAAGAAACAATGTTGAAGGATAAGCTATGGCAGGAAAAGAGGGATTACAAATGCATTAATTCAAGGATTATGTGGAGTAAAATAAAGGTTGGATGTGAAAAGTGGGTTATAGTAAGCGTATATGCACCTGGAGAAGAGAGAAGTGTAGAGGAGAGAGAGAGATTTTGGGAAATGTTGAGTGAATGCGTGGGGAGTTTTGAACCAAGTGTGAGAGAACTTGTGGTTGGGGATTTCAATGCTAAAGTGGGTAAAAATGTTGTGGAGGGAGTAGTAGGTAAATTTGGGGTGCCAGGGGTAAATGTAAATGGGGAGCCTTTAATTGAGCTACGTGTAGAAAGAGATTTGGTAATAAGTAATACATATTTTATGAAAAAAGAGGATAAATAAATATACAAGGTATGATGTAGCACATAATGAAAGTAGTTTGTTAGATTATGTATTGGTTGATAAAATTTAGGCTCCAGGATGTACATGTTTATAGAGGGGCAACTGATTTTTCGGATCATTATTTAGTTGTAGCTACAGTTAGAGTAAGAGATAGATGGGACAAGAGGAAGGTGGCAACAACAAGTAGGAGGGAAGTGAAAGTGCATAAACTAAGGGAGGAGGAAGTTCGGGTGAGATATAAGCAACTAGTGGCAGAAAGGTGGGCTAGTGCAAAGATGAGTAGTGGGGGGTTAAAGAGGGTTGGATGAGTTTTAAAAATGCAGTATTAGAATGTGGGGCAGAAGTTTGTGGTTATAGGAGGGTGGGGGCAGGAGGAAAAAAGAGTGATTGGTGGAATGATGAAGTAAAGGGTGTGATAAAAGAGAAAAAGTTAGCTTATGAGAGGTTTTTACAAAGCAGAAGTGTTATAAGAAGAGTAAAGTATATGGAGAGTAAAAGAAAGGTGAAGAGAGTGGTGAGAGAGTGCAAAAGGAGAGCAGATGATAGAGTGGGAGAGGCACTGTCAAGAAATTTTAATGAAAATAAGAAAAAATTTTGGAATCAGTTGAACAAGTTAAGAAAGCCTAGGGAACGTATGGATCTGTCAGTTAACCCTTTGAGGGTTTTGGTCGTACTAGTACGTCTTATGCGTAGGGGTTTTTGTCGTACTAGTACGCATAAATTCTAGCGGCCTCAAATCTCACAGGAAAAGGCTGATAAGCCTAGATGTGAGAGAATGGGTCTGTGTGGTGGGTGTGCGCAGTAGGAAAAAAATCTGGGACCCAGTGGTGCATTGTGGGAATGCCATCATAGTACACAATTTCCACCGTGCCCTGTGGTAAGAAGTTCCTCACTCCTCGGCGAATTGGGACACTTTTGTTCCCCAGTGACAGTTCTAATACAGATGGAAGTGACAGTGAAGATGAGTTTCAAGGTTCTGGTGAGGTTTTGACCGAAACTAATGACCATAATATGGGTAATAGTGAGGAAAACCCAGACAACCCACAGCCTTCCACCTCTGGTGCTGGGCCATCTTGTTCACGTTCAGTTGTACCAGAATCAAAGAGGAAACTCCTATTTTCCAAAATCCCAGACTCAGATGTGAGCATTGGTGAGGATAGTGATAGTGATTATGAACTACAAGCTCTTCAAACTTGTTCCAAGAATGGAGGAGGAGGAGGAGGCAGAGGAGGAGGAGGCAAGAGGAGGAGGAGGCAAGAGGAGGAGGAGGCAAGAGGAGGAGGAGGCAGAGGAGGAGGAGGAGGAGGAGGAGGAAGAAGAAGAGGAGGAGGAGGAGGAAGAAGAGGAGGAGGAGGAGGAGGAAGAGGAGGAAGAAGAGGAGGGGGAGGAAGAAGAAGAGGAGGAGGAGGAAGAAGAAGAATACGTAATGATAACAATAATACATAATAATAATAATACATAATAATAATAATACATAATAATAATACATAATAATAATAATAGGTAATAATAAATGTGATGTCACCGTGGTTGTTTAATATATTTATAGATGGGGTTGTAAGAGAAGTAAATGCGAGGGTCTTGGCAAGAGGCGTGGAGTTAAAAGATAAAGAATCACACACAAAGTGGGAGTTGTCACAGCTGCTCTTTGCTGATGACACTGTGCTCTTGGGAGATTCTGAAGAGAAGTTGCAGAGATTGGTGGATGAATTTGGTAGGGTGTGCAAAAGAAGAAAATTAAAGGTGAATACAGGAAAGAGTAAGGTTATGAGGATAACAAAAAGATTAGGTGATGAAAGACTGAATATCAGATTGGAGGGAGAGAGTATGGAGGAGGTGAACGTATTCAGATATTTGGGAGTGGACGTGTCAGTGGATGGGTCTATGAAAGATGAGATGAATCATAGAATTGATGAGGGAAAAAGAGTGAGTGGTGCACTTAGGAGTCTGTGGAGACAAAGAACTTTGTCCTTGGAGGCAAAGAGGGGAATGTATGAGAGTATAGTTTTACCAACGCTCTTATATGGGTGTGAAGCGTGGGTGATGACTGTTGCAGCGAGGAGAAGGCTGGAGGCAGTGGAGATGTCATGTCTGAGGGCAATGTGTGGTGTGAATATAATGCAGAGAATTCGTAGTTTGGAAGTTAGGAGGAGGTGCGGGATTACCAAAACTGTTGTCCAGAGGGCTGAGGAAGGGTTGTTGAGGTGGTTCGGACATGTAGAGAGAATGGAGCGAAACAGAATGACTTCAAGAGTGTATCAGTCTGTAGTGGAAGGAAGGCGGGGTAGGGGTCGGCCTAGGAAGGGTTGGAGGGAGGGGGTAAAGGAGGTTTTGTGTGCGAGGGGCTTGGACTTCCAGCAGGTATGCATGAGCGTGTTTGATAGGAGTGAATGGAGACAAATGGTTTTTAATACTTGACGTGCTGTTGGAGTGTGAGCAAAGTAACATTTATGAAGGGATTCAGGGAAACCGGCAGGCCGGACTTGAGTCCTGGAGATGGGAAGTACAGTGCCTGCACTCTGAAGGAGGGGTGTTAATGTTGCAGTTTAAAAACTGTAGTGTAAAGCACCCTTCTGGCAAGACAGTGATGGAGTGAATGATGGTGAAAGTTTTTCTTTTTCGGGCCACCCTGCCTTGGTGGGAATCGGCCAGTGTGATAATAAAATAAAAATAAAAATAATAAATGTTCACCCATGACAGTAACAAGATAAGGGGAGATAACATCTGATAAGTGCTGACGTTTGATGAGGGTAAATGAGGGTAGAGCTGATGCCAAAAGATGAGATAAACATCTCCCTCCCTTTGTTTTTGCTGGTATACTAACATTTCTGTCTTGTCTATTTGCCTGTCTGTCAAGCTCCCTGTCTATCCGTCTAGCTCTCTGTCTCAGAGAGCCAAAAGACTGCGTCATCACTTTTACTCACATCTTCAAGCAGAGTATAGCACTTTGTCTGGGTTTCTTGGGTTATCCTAGGTAATTTATACTATGTATACTTATATTTATGTGTACCTGTGAGACAGAGATAAAAAGACAGATAGAATGAGGGAGTAAGATAATTAGATAGAATGGAGGAAGGGAAGCAGCATCCGACCCCATTGTTTTGACAGGCGGGAGGGGGGAGTGAGTAATGAGACAATATGTCATTTTGACAGCTGCCGACTCCTGGTAATTTACACTATGGAGGAGGAGGAGAAGGAGAAGGAGGAAGAGTAGGGGGAAGAGGAAGAAGAGGAGGAGGAGGAAGAGGTGTTGGAGGAAGAGGAAGAGTAGGACAAAGAGGAATAAGAGGAAGAGGAGGAGGAAGAGGAATAGTAGGAGGAAGATCAGGGGGAAGAGGAAGAAGAGGAGGAGGAGGAGGAGGAGGAAGAGTAGGAGGAAGAGGAAGAGGAAGAAGAGGAGGAGGAGGAGGAGGAGGAAGAGTAGGAGGAAGAGGAAGAGGAAGAAGAGGAGGAAGAGGAGGAGGAGGAAGAGGAGGAGGAGGAAGAGGAAGAGTAGGAGGAAGAGGAATAAGAGGAAGAGGAATAGTAGGAGGAAGATTAGGGGGAAGAGGAGGAAGAGGAAGAAGAGGAGGAGGAGGAGGAAGAGTAGGAGGAAGAGTAGGAGGAAGAGGAAGAAGAGGAGGAGGAGGAAGAGGAAGAGTAGGAGGAAGAGGAAGAGTATCAGGAAGAGTAGGGGGAAGAGGAGGAAGAGTAAGGGGAAGAGGAGGAAGAGGAAGAGGAGGAGGAGGAGGGTGGAACACTAGTACACTGGTACTGGTACACTAACATTTCTGTCTGTCTATTTGTCTGTCTGTCAAGCTCCCTGTCTATCTGTCTATCCGTCTAGCTCTCTGTCTCGGAGAGCCACAAGACTGTGTCATCACTTTTACTCACATCTTCAAGCAGAGTATAGCACTTTGTCTGGATTTCTTGGGTTATCCTAGGTAATTTATACTATGTATACTTGTATTTATGTGTACCTGTGAGACAGAGATAGACAGACAGATAGAAAGAGAGAGACAGATTGAAAGAGATAGAATGAGGGAGAAAGATAAAACACCATTGTGTATGACACCATGTTTCAGAGTTCCACAAGCTGCAGAACTAATAGGAATATGTTCAGCGACTGTATATTGGTATATATATTATAGAACAATAATAATAAACAATGTTTTGTATTGTTTGTTTTTGTAAACAAGTTTTGTAAACAATATATTGATAATTATGTTTGTGTGCTTATTGTGTTGTATACAACGAGTGTATATATGTACATTGCACCTTACTTTGGTCTCATAGGCCACATAAGTTATGTGAAGAAATAAAATAGTGAAAAAAACAACAAACCTTCAAATACAAGTAAACTAAAGTATACAGGGTGAGCGGCAGTCGCCGCTGTTGCCATACGCGGCTCATTTTCTGCAAACTTCATGCATCCATATCTCCGTAAGTATTGATGGTAAATTTTTTTTGTTTATCCTATAATGTTTAGAAAAAAAAGCTCTATTTTTTCATAAGAAAAAATAATTTTTTTTTTTTGAAATTTGGCCGACCCTGAGAACGAGTTTCGGAGAGGGCCTGTCGACCCTCAAAGGGTTAAAAACAGAGTAAGGGAGCTAGTAGATGGGGAGATGGAGGTATTAGGTAGATGGCGAGAATATTTTGAGGAACTTTTAAATGTTGAGGAAGAAAGGGAGGCGGTAATTTCATGCACTGGCCAGGGAGGTATACCATCTTTTAGGAGTGAAGAAGAGCAAAATGTAAGTGTGGGGGAGGTACGTGAGGCATTACGTAGAATGAAAGGGGGTAAAGCAGCAGGAACAATGGGATGATGACAGAAAGGTTAAAAGCAGGGGGGGGGATATAGTGTTGAAGTGGTTGGTACTTTTGTTTAATAAATGTATGAAGAGGGGAAGGTACCTAGAGATTGGCAGAGAGCATATGTATAGTCCCTTTATATAAAGAGAAGGGGGACAAAAGAGATTGTAAAAATTATAGAGGAATAAGTTTACTGAGTATACCAGGAAAAGTGTACGGTAGGGTCATAATTGAAAGAATTAGAGGTAAGACAGAATGTAGGATTGCGGATGAGCAAGGAGGTTTCAGAGTGGGTAGGGGATGTGTAGAGCAAGTGTTTACATTGAAGCATATATGTGAACAGTATTTAGATAAAGGTAGGGAAGTTTTTATTGCATTTATGGATTTAGAAAAGGCATTTGATAGAGTGAATAGGGGAGCAATGTGGCAGATGTTGCAAGTATATGGAATAGGTGGTAAGTTACTAAATGCTGTAAAGAGTTTTAATGAGGATAGTGAGGCTCAGGTTAGGGTGTGTAGAAGAGAGGGAGACTACTTCCCGGTAAAAGTAGGTCTTAGACAGGAATGTGTAATGTCACCATGTTTTTTTTTTGTTTTTTTTCAACAAGTCGGCCGTCTCCCGCCGAGGCAGGGTGACCCAAAAAAAAAGAAAGAAAATCCCCAAAAAGAAAATACTTTCATCATCATTCAACACTTTCACCATACTCACACATTATCACTGTTTTTGCAGAGGTGCTCAGAATACAACAGTTTAGAAGCATACACATATAAAGATACACAACATATCCCTCCAAACTGCCAATGGTTGTTTAATATATTTATAGATGGGGTTGTAAAAGTAAATGCTAGGGTGTTCGGAAGAGGGGTGGGATTAAATTATGGGGAATCAAATACAAAATGGGAATTGACACAGTTACTTTTTGCTGATGATACACTGTGCTTATGGGAGATTCTAAAGAAAAATTGCGAAGGTTAGTGGATGAGTTTGGGAGTGTGTGTAAAGTTTAAAGTGAACATAGAAAAGAGTAAGGTGATGAGGGTATCAAATGATTTAGATAAAGAAAAACTGGATACCAAATTGGGGAGGAGGAGTATGGAAGAAGTGAATATTTTCAGAAACTTGGGAGTTGACGTGTCAGTGGATGGATTTATGAAGAATGATGAGGGAAAAAAGTTGAGTGGTGCGTTGAGGTATACGTGGAGTCAAAAAACGTTATCTATGGAGGCAAAGAAGGGAATGTATGAAAGTATAGCAGTACCAACACTCTTATACGGGTGTGAAGCTTGGGTTGTGAATGCAGCAGCGAGGAGGCGGTTGGAGGCAGTGGAGATGTCCTGTCTAAGGGCAATGTGCAGTGTAAATATTATGCAGAAAATTAGGAGTGTGGAAATTAGGAGAAGGTGTGGAGTTAATAAAATATTAGTCAGAGGGCTGAAGAGGGGTTGTTGAGGTGGTTTGGTCATTTAGAGAGAATAGTATGACATGGAGAGCATTTAAATCTGTAGGAGAAGGAAGGCTGGGTAGGGGTCGTCCTCGAAAAGGTTGGAAGGGGTAAGGGAGGTTTTGTGGGCGAGGGGCTTGGACTTCCAGCAGGCGTGCATGAGCGTATTCGATAGGAGTGAATGGAGACGAATGGTACAGTGGACCCCCGGTTCACGAAGTCATCGGTAACCGATAAATCCGGTATCCGAAGCATTACATCGCAAAAAATTTGCCTCGATTCCCATTACAAACCCGGTATGCGATACGATTCATACCAGACGTGTCCATGTGTGGCCTGAACTGCCCCATGTGTGCCAGTGTTTACAAGCCAGCCAGTGTGTGCACATCTAAGGATAAATTTAGTACATTCCATATTATCCACATTATCACTGGTTTTGGTGCTTGTTTCTGCAAAATAAGTCACCATGGGCCCCAAGAAAGCTTCTAGTGCCAACCCATCGAGACCAAGGGTGCTAATGACTATTGAAATGAGGAAAGAGATAATTGCAAAGTATGAAAGTGGAGTGCATGTGTCGGACCTGGCCAAGTTGTATAGAAAATCCCAATCAACCATCTCTACTATAGTGAGCAGGAAAACGGCAATCAAGGAAGCTGTTCTTGCAAAAGGTGCAACTGTGATTACAAAACAGCAATCGCAAGTGTTAGAAAATGTTGAGAGACTGTTATTGGTGTGGATAAATGAAAAACAGATAGCTGGAGATAGCATCTCTCAAGCGATCATTTGTGAAAAGGCTAGGCAGTTGCATGAGGATTTAATTAGAAAAATGCCAGCAACTAGTGGTGATGTGAGTGAATTTAAGGCCAGCAAAGGTTGGTTTGAAAGATTTAAGAATCGTAGTGGCATACATAGTGTGATTAGGCATGGTGAGGCTGCCAGTTCAGACCAAAAAGGAGCTGAACATTAAAAACTTCGACACTCTCCCCTCCTCCCATCCCATCAATCATCAAAAGATCTTCATTAAAGGTAAGTGTCAATTATTCTATTGTGATTATTCTATTGTTATTATTCCTATTGTAATTATTCTATTGCATTAAACTTAATATTTTACGTGGTAAAATTTTTTTTTTCGTACTCTTGGGTGTCTTGCACGGATTAATTTGATTTCCATTATTTCTTATGGGAAAAATTGATTCGCTTTCCAATAATTTTGCTTTATGATGAGCTCTCAGGAACGGATTAATAACGTGAACCGGGGGTCCACTGTATTTGGGACCTGATGATCTGTTGGAGTGTGAGCAGGGTAATATTTAGCGAAGGGATTCAGGGAAACCAGTTATTTTTATACAGCCGGACCTGAGTCCTGGAAATGGGAAGTACAATGCCTGCACTCTAAAGGAGGGGTTTCGGGATATAAGCAGTTTGGAGGGATATGTTGTGTATCTTTATACGTATATGCTTCTAAACTGTTGTGTTCTGAGCACCTCTGCAAAAACAGTGATTATGTGTGAGTGAGGTGAAAGTGTTGAATGAAGATGAAAGTATTTTCTTTTTGGGGATTTTCTTTCTTTTTTCGGTCACTCTGTCTCGGTGAGAGACGGCTGACTTGTTGAAAAAAAAAAAATTAGTATTTATTACTGTGGTGTTAAGACTAGAGGGACACTCTTAGTGAACGAGTAACAAAGGCATGTTTATATGCTATATAACGTGTTTTTATACAATTTTGAAGAAAATATCATAGATGGATTAATGAAAATGTCTATATTAACCTACTAAGACATTTAATGTGCCCAAGAGTTATTATTATCAGTATTAGTATCACAAACGTATGAGCGGTCCAGGCAGACGTGTCTGATACGAACAATTTCTGAGTGGATGTACGAAACCCGAGGTAAAAATTCGCCAAAAAAGTGGTCAAAATCTGAACTGTATGATATCCGGACTGGATGAAATCCAGGGGTCCAATGTACTATAAAATTACTATTCAGCACAATACTGTACTGTAGTACTACAGCTTACAATACCCAGAAGTTGTCATCTTCAGATGACAACTGATCATGAAATATTAATTTCATAATTTTGGCATTGTCATACACCTCTCCCAAACTGGTCAATTAATGAGAGGTTTTACTGCACATACAGTATTGTATATTACTGAGTTTTTTCTGTGGAATATTTGAACTCACCTGAATTACTCTGCGCAGATTACCACTTTCAAACCTAGATTCAAAGTTGAGGTGGCTGACGGTTGTATCTCGTTTGCCAACACGTTTTTCATCACAATTGCTTAGCAGTCTATAATGGTAAATGGATAAATTATTGAAGGTAGCATTTGCTGAGAAGATGGAGATGCTTTCCACCCTCATGTACAAAACAGAGAGGTAAATTGAGATTAATCGCTCATAAAATTAATATTAATATAAAAAATGTGAATTCTGTTAAGAACAGTTACATATACAGTATAATAAAGTTGGAAAGCTAAAGGAAATCCCAATCCAAAAAACATTAGTTTAGCCCTGTCACTAATCTAGTTCAGAGAGATGGAGTATCATTATCTTTACTATACTTAACTATTTACCAAACTGAGAGGTATAAAAAAATTAATTAGGATTTAGATATCAACATACAGTACCTGGAAGGACTTTCAGTGGAAGTGATCAGCATCTTTGATTGTTCTGTTTCCAGTAAGTAGTCCAAGTCATAAACAACACGCTCCATATAGATTTCTGGGTGAAGTACACGTTCAACAGTTGCGATGGCTTTGCTCCTGATAGGTAATACAGTGTTTTAAATTTTTCACAAAAGAATACGTTTCAAATTTGTCTTCATGATACACTATTTTACACACTAAAATATCACATTGCATTGATGAAATATATTAAATACTGTAGTAATAAACTCCACCTGCAAACTTTGCGGTCCTTTTCATACAATTTCTCAAGAAGACAAGAACCAAACGCAGCCACCATGTCTGGATAGGCAACTTTCACAAAGTTTATAAGACTCTTTGGAGCGTTGGAAGCTTGAAGGTAATGTTCTCTGTTTTCTTTAGGTGTTGAGCTCCCAGCTAAAAATTGCAAATTAAGATTATAGAACAATAATTAGACATTTTTGTCATTATATTTTCATACCAATATGCCAGTTTTACTTTTTGTTTAAATATTTTTCGATATTTAAAACATACCTTTTCTGGTATGAGGCACAGCCTCTTTCATTCTTGTCACATCAGGAACATGAAAATTGTTAAGTTCAGGAAAAAGAGGTTCTAATTTCAACAATTCTTCCATCCTGGGTCTTTGAGGAAAATACTCTGAGATTAAGTCAATTCCTTTAAAATCTCTGGACAACTCAAAATCTTCTTCATCCTCATCCACCTCATCATCTCCTTCATCTTCTGAAGAATCACCATCCAAACCTGAGGTAGGTTTATGAGAAACATCTGCAAGCCATCCACAAGGTTATTCAATAAATGAAGCCATGGTAAATGTAGATAGAGTACACAATAAGAGCAAAATTTATATACAATTTATACAAAATTTTTAAATATAGAAATAGGAAATATCTATTTTTAAAACATTTTATCACCTCTGTAAACAATAATTCAGAGAGGAAACCTTATAAGACTTTTGTTTCATCCTGGATCATTATGATAATGGCTCAGGATAGACCAAAATGAAATCTAAAATTTTCTTTCCAGGTGTGATATTGTGATTTTTATTCTTCATTCTATAGTATTAGTAAAATATTAATGCAAACTAAGGTGAAGCTAGTTTGATACCTGAGCTTGCTTCTGAATCAGCTTTATTTGGCACCTGGAAGGTAAATGCTGAACGTATGGAAGACACAGGTAACTCTCCCTTACTAACACACTTTAGGAAAACATTTGTGGCACTTGCAAGGTTGCTATCAAATTTCTTGTCAGCAGGGCACGTTTGTATAAAACGCTGTGCAATTTCCATGCCATTCAAGGACATTACAGCTTTGCGTCCATGTTCTGAAAAAGAATTCTAGTGATGAGCAAAATAAAATTCTTTGCACATTAATATTTCAGTTGTATAAGAGGTATATAAAGCTAAAAAATTAAATGAATAATTTATTTTAATCTTTTAAATAAAATTATTTTTGATAAAGCAGTTTGAAGGTGACAAAGGTTCTTGAAAATATTAGAAATACTGTAATATTATAATGTAAGGAATACCTATGAATAAATAAAACAACCATGATGTGTACTACACCATTTACTTGTATATGTGTGTATTTATACTAAGTAGGTAGTAGGTTGGTAGACAGCAACTGCCCAGGGAGGTACTACTATCCTGCCAAGTGAGTGTAAAATGGAAGCCTGTAATTGTTTTACACGATGGTAGGATTGCTGGTGTCTTTTTTTTCTGTCTCATACACATGCAAGATTTCAGGTATGTCTTGCTACTTCTACTTACACTTAGGTCACACTACACATACATTTTTTTTTTTTTTCTCAACAAGTCGGTCGTCTCCCACCGAGGCAGGGTGACCCAAAAAAGAAAGAAAATCCCCAAAAAGAAAATACTTTCATCATCATTCAACACTTTCACCACACTCACACATTATCACTGCTTTTGCAGAGGTGCCCAGAATACAACAGTTTAGAAGCATATACGTATAAAGATACACAACATATCCCTCCAAACTGCCAATATCCCAAACCACTCCTTTAAAGTGCAGGCATTGTACTTCCCATTTCCAGGACTCAAGTCCGACTATATGAAAATAACCGGTTTCCCTGAATCCCTTCACTAAATATTACCCTGCTCACACTCCAACAGATCGTCAGGTCCCAAGTATCATTCGTCTCCATTCACTCCTATCTAGCACGCTCATGCATGCTTGCTGGAAGTCCAAGCCCCTCGCCCACAAAACCTCCTTTACCCCCTCTTTCCAACCCTTTCGAGGACGACCCCTACCCCTCTTTCCTTCCCCTATAGATTTATATGCTTTCCATGTCATTCTACTTTGATCCATTCTCTCTAAATGACCAAACCACCTCAACAACCCCTCTTCTGCCCTCTGACTAATGCTTTTATTAACTCCACACCTTCTCCTAATTTCCACACTCCGAATTTTCTGCATAATATTTACACCACACATTGCCCTTAAACAGGACATCTCCACTGCCTCCAACCGTCTCCTCGCTGCTGCATTTACCACCCAAGCTTCACATCCATATAAGAGTGTTGGTACTACTATACTTTCATACATTCCCTTCTTTGCCTCCATAGATAACGTTTTTTGACTCCACATATACCTCAACGCACCACTCACCTTTTTTCCCTCATCAATTCTATGATTAACCTCATCCTTCATAAATCCATCCGCCGACACGTCAACTCCCAAGTATCTGAAAACATTCACTTCTTCCATACTCCTCCTCCCCAATTTGATATCCAATATTTCTTTATCTAAATCATTTGATACCCTCATCACCTTACTCTTTTCTATGTTCACTTTCAACTTTCTACCTTTACACACATTCTCAAACTCATCCACTAACCTTTGCAATTTTTCTTTAGAATCTCCCATAAGCACAGTATCATCATTTTGAATTTGATTCCCCATAATTTAATCCTACCCCTCTCCCGAACACCCTAGCATTTACTTCTTTTACAACCCCATCTATAAATATATTAAACAACCATGGTGACATTACACATCCCTGTCTAAGACCTACTTTTACCGGGAAGTATTCTCCCTCTCTTCTACACACCCTAACCTGAGCCTCACTATCCTCATAAAAACTCTTTACATCATTTAGTAACATACCACCTATTCCATATACTTGCAACATCTGCCACATTGCTCCCCTATCCACTCTATCATATGCCTTTTCTAAATCCATAAATGCAATAAAAACTTCCCTACCTTTATCTAAATACTGTTCACATATATGCTTCAATGTAAACACTTGATCTACACATCCCCTACCCACTCTGAAGCCTCCTTGCTCATCCGCAATTCTACATTCTGTCTTACCTCTAATTCTTTCAATTATAACCCTACCGTGTACTTTTCCTGGTATACTCAGTAAACTTATTCCTCTATAATTTTTACAATCTCTTTTGTCCCCTTTCCCTTTATATAAAGGGACTATACATGCTCTCCGCCAATCCCTAGGTACCTTCCCCTCTTTCATACATTTATTAAACAAAAGTACCAACCACTCCAACACTATATCCCCCCCTGCTTTTAACATTTCTGTCATGATCCCATCAGTTCCAGCTGCTTTACCCTCTTTCATTCTACGTAATGCCTCATGTACCTCCACCACACTTACATTCTGCTCTTCTTCACTCCTAAAAGATGATACACCTCCCTGGCCAGTGCATGAAATTACCGCCTCCTTTTCTTCCTCAACATTTAAAAGTTCCTCAAAATATTCTCGCCATCTACCTAATACCTCCCTCTCCCCATCTACTAACTCCCCTACTCTGTTTTTAACGGACAAATCCACATACATGTACAAGTATATATATACACACCCCTCTGGGTTTTCTTCTATTTTCTTTCTAATTCTTGTTCTTGTTTATTTCCTCTTATCTCCATGGGGAAGTGGAACAGAATTCTTCCTCTGTAAGCCATGCGTGTCGTAAGAGGCGACTAAAATGCCGGGAGCAAGGGGCTAGTAACCCCTTCTCCTGTATATATTACTAAATTTAAAAGGAGAAACTTCAGTTTTTTCTTTTGGGCCACCCTGCCTCGGTGGGATACGGCTGGTATGTTGAAAGAAGAAGAAAAGGAGAAACTTTCATTTTTCCTTTTGGGCCACCCTGCCTCGGTGGGATACGGCCGGTGTGTTCAAAGAAAGAAAGATTTATAGTAAGCCTAGGTAGTAGGATGGTACACAGCAAATGCCTAGGGAGGTACTATCATCCTGCCAAATGAGTGTAAAACGGAAGCCTGTGATTGTTTTAGATGATGGTAGGATTGCTGCATCTTTTTTCTGTCTCATAAACATCATGATTTCAGGTATGTCTTGCTACTTCTACTTACACTTAGGTCATGCTACACTTGCATATACAAGCATATATACATACACACCTCTGAGTTTTCTCCTATTTTCTTACTAGTTCTTGTTCTTGTTTATTTCCTCTTACCTCCATGGGAAAGTGGAACAGAATTTTTCCTCTGTAGGCCATGCGTTTCACAAGAGGCAACTGACATGCCAGGAGCAAGGGGCTAGTAACCCTTTCTCCTGTATACATTACTGAAGTTAAAAAGAGAAACTTTTGTTGTTCTTTTTGAGCCACCCTACTTCGGTGGAATATGGCTGGTTTGTTGAAAGAAGAAAAGAAGATTCAATTCCTGTAAGGGAGATACGTACATGACTTTATGCCAGTGAAAGGCTCTAGATGCAAGTAAATGGAGCTACACTGACCTTCTTTAGATCAAACCTGATTACCTCCCATTCTCCAGACACTGTATGACCCCTGAATATAATAATAGTATGATGATTAAGTCATTCTTGCAGTAAAATTTTCTCTAAGAGGCTGCTTTTATGTGATTAATTGGTGCCCATCTATTCTCCCTTCCTTCCATGCAAACTTACTGTATTCATTCAACTACTGGTTTTTTCCTGTAATATTTACTGCTTGGGTGTAGTCAGGTAAATTATATTCTTGGTATAATTTTTTCTAAACACAAAAAAATCAAAACATGTACAATAGAACTTTTAAATATTAAACTGAAGTAATTAAATACTATTATTTTTCATGGCAAATTTAAGACAAAATCATACTTATTAATTTTTGTAGAAGAAAAGGCCAGAAATGTATCTTTGGTACTAACTCGAGTCACAGACATGAGATAATGTTCCTAAGATTGCCTTGATAACCTTCACCTGATGCCGACGCTCTATCTTCTCCCAGGCATCCAAAATAGCTAACACCCGCTGAAGGCCCGATTCTCTTAGAAGGCGTATGACATTGCTCTCTGAAAATGTTGAATGGAATATGGGAGTGAGAGTTTCAACATAAAATTGCTGAAAGTGAGACAGATGTTAATGACACACTGAAAATATTTCAATTTGTATTTTAAACACTTAAAAACTTTTGCCAGCTCTCACTCTGTAAGTTTCTTTCCAGAAGGCCCCGTGGTTTGCTGGCAAAAGCTTTTGCTTCACATGGTGAGGGGTCTGGGTTTGATTCCCAGCAAAGGGGTGGAAACATCAAACGTGTTCCCTCACACCAGTTGTCCATGTTCACTCATCAGTGAAATGGGTACCTGGGTGTTAGTTGACTGGTGTGGGTCACATCCTGGGACAAAACTGACCTAATTTGCCCAAAATGCTCTGCATAACAAGGGACTTTCTATATAGTAGTACGTATGTCAGTGATGTCAGCTAGGCCTGAATACCTTGCACATGTACATGCTTGTAGTAAATAAAGATATTATTATTATTATTATTATTATTATTATTATTATTATTATTATTATTATTATTATTATTATATTAAGGACACAGACTTCACAGTTCTGTGTTGACCTAATGAAGTGCGACATCCCCATCCCTTGTGGTTCAGTGAGCTAACATCAGACTGTAATGGCTGTGTTCTGAAAAGGCAGCTAATGAGTAAATGTTTTTTTTTTTATTTCTTTAGATTACCTTGGCCACCCAAGGCAAGGTAATCTAAAGAAACAAAAAGAAATCACCATCAATTACTCCTTAGCTGTCATTTCAGAACACAGCCATTACAGTCTGATGTTACCTCGCTGAACCACAAGGGGGGTGGGGATGTCACACTTCATTAGGTCAACACTGGACTGCGATGTCTGTGTCCTGGTAAAAAAGCTAAGGAGTGAGAGCTCACAAAAGTTTTATAATTTAGTTAATCCTTCCTCAACGGGAAAATGCTGATGTACAATATCAAAACAAGAAATATATAATGATTATGAGTGAGTAATATTTGAGGAAAATACAATCTTCATAAGGCATACAGGGAAAATACTGTATTTAACGAACCTTATACTAACTGTAGGAAATAAAAAAGCACATTAAAATTTGAAAAGAAGAGGGGCTCATGGAAAAGATAGGAAAAATGAACTGATAATAAACAAGTGAACAAGAAAGTGGCAGGTAAACATGTGATATGACAATATAAAAAGATATTTATAGACAATACCTTGACTATTAATATAAGACAAATGTATATAGAGGGAGAAACTGAGATCAGAGGGACTGATATAATTTAGATACAGTATTTGAATGAAAAGCAATCCTGTACATGGCAAGAAGCAGCTATTAATTTCATAACAAATTTTTCACAATACTCTACTCAAATAATGTAATTCACAATTAAAGACGAATGAACATAGCATAACATAGTTATGCTGCATGTGCCTGCTGGATGTTTCTGTACATAAAGATTCTCAGTATGTATCAGTACTGTAACTGGAAATTCCATGCTTGGCCCTAACACACAGTACACTTGACACTGGTTCTCATATACTGTACTATACTCTAAAAACAGATCCATGCACTTTGTGTTTAGATATTCAGCAATCATCTTTGCTAGAATATAAACTACACCTTGTAAGTTATTTAGAAACTGCATTGTCATTAAAATACTATTATTACATTATTGGCAGTAAAATGCAAGTTTCTTGTTGCATTTTGTTTACTGAGCATTCTAAATCTTTATACAATATGATAAACACTCCTGATGAGTCTCTCAAGTTAGAGCTAAATATTCATCTTGCTTGTAACAGAGTTTGAATATCCAACATATCTTTATTTGATACAGTAAATTTCTAATAGGGCTCTAAGCATCAATTCTTTATATATCCTGTAACTCTATAAACACTAGTTTTTTAATTTAATTTAGTTTACATAATCCTATAAAAATGTATAGTTATCCATAAATTAGCAAATTAAAAAAAGGCAGAGCAACAGGGTGCTCAAATGTAACCCTGAAATGTTTTAATGTGCACCAATATTACTTGTGAGAATATCATAAAATGACTTAAGCAGTTACTTCCAAGTATTGAGTACTGTAATACTGAGAAAAGCCAACAATGAGACCTGGAAATTATAAGATACACTTTATCCATATTGACATAAATGAAGTGCTACTGCACTGGGTAAAAATTGCCACATTTTGTTAAGTGTTCACATAAAGAATACCATAAACTGAGTTTATGAAATGTGTAATGTCATGGCAAGTAATTAATTCCAAAAAGTGAAGAGGAATCAAACCTACAGTCCTGAAATTATCTGCCCTATTACACTACCAACATTCAGTCATAATGAATATCTCAGTTAATTGACTATAGTGAGTGTTCACATGAAAAATATTAAAATTCACAACTTGCTGCTACCTTCTGAGATGATCATTCAGTGAAAAAATATTCACTGGCTTATCAGCAACAGTTAACACGGTATGCAACATCAACACATACATTTATGAGACGTGTGCAATGCTAGGTACATTATCAAAGAAAAGTCTCATCCCTCAGGCGCTTTAGACTAACAAAGCCCTTGGTGATCAAAATATTTCCTTAATAAAGTTACCTAGTACTGCAAACACAACTCTCTTATCCTTAATGCTTGCAAATTTACAACTGAAATCACAAATGAATAAATTCAATAACATGGGAATTAATTTTAAGGGTAGCTTGCAAAGCTGACTATTTTGTTAATGCAGCTTCTACTAAATCTAAAATTTCAAACACTCAAAAGAATTCAATAAATTAAAGAATGACAGGATATGCACAACCTAATGCTAAATAGAAGAGACACTCATTTTAAAGTTGGAATACTGTATATCTAAAACCTTGCACCATTCCCTGTATAAATAGCCAAGGCTAAACATGCACATTCACCCACACCCTTACCAAAGAAACAGTTAAGAAGGGCCTGGAGATTTTGGCCGTTAGCCCGGATAATGGCTGCTAGTCGAGGGCTCACATTTGCTACAGAGAAAAGTAGCAAATGTGAGCTACAGTTAAGAGATACAAGTATAGGTGATTCTATAACTGAACTCATTAGTAAAATCTACACAATCTTTAATCACAAACTTATCCAATAGCCACAAAAATTATCAATGTAATAACAATTCAAAGTTTAACATTGGATAAATTTGATAAGTTAAAGACATAATATTTAAACAAAACAAGCAAGCACAAATAGCAAATAAAATTTCTGGACATAATATGCACAAAATTTTAAGAAAAAAGGCTCCAAAGGCTTGCGTTCAAGTTAGCATTTCAAGAAACCTATTGGTAACATTAAATCTTTAAATGAAATTCATGCTAACATAGTTCTATTCTACACAGTTTAATTTTTTTTTTCAACAAAAATATCACAGTATAGTAATTAAAAAATAATAATAACACAGGTACCTGTATTAAAGAAAAAACAAATGTTGAAGAGGAAGCTTTAACTGGGAGAGCATTCTGCTTATTAGAGCTTTAAAAATTCATACAAAGGATACAAAACCATATACACCTCTACCTTACCAAATCTGACACATATACACTTCTACCTTACCTAATCTGACACATCTAATAAATAAAACAGACTGGATGATTCTGACTAAAAACAATGTTAAAGTTATACTATATATAACTTATTTCAACCATAAGAAAGCGTATTCCCTTCTCTGAGATTGTGGACTCATGAAAATTTTTCCTTTACTTCAGACATTTTTGAAGGAAGGGGTTTACATATCAAAAGAATTGTACATATTGATTTTTCTATAACATGAATGAAGTTGTTCACTTGATGGCACGGGTATACCTCTATCTTTGATACACCTTTGATGAGTTCCGAGAGTTTCTTAATTCCTGGAGCCACCCATGGGCCAGGCTCATCTGGTGCTTGCCTGTTCAACCAGTCTGTTGCTGCTGGTGGCCCAGTGCCCCACATATCCATCACAGTCTGGATGATCTAGTACCTAGTGAAGATACTTGACCAGTTCCTCTTGAAGACTTCTATACTTGTCCCAGTAGTGTATCTGATATGTTCTGCTTTTCATGGGGTTTATTTTGCACTTCCTTTCATATCTCTCACTCCAATATGTTGTATGGCAGTGTGCAGATTTGAGACAAGGCCCTCAAGTACTCTCCAGGTGAGTGACAATGTGTAGCAATGTAGATGAATACTTCTTAGGTTATGTCACTCAAACAAGTCACAGTTCCTCATCTCAACACATACTTGTATATATACAGCGAGGTATTCACATACAGTATAATACAGGAGGGCCCCACTTATACAGCAGGTTAGGTTCTGTGCTATTGTTGTAAAGTGAATCACAGCCTTTTTTTACTTTCAAATGCATATAAAAGCCTAATAACATGTTTACACTATCATATATTAAGTGAACAATATAGCTAGACCTAAAAAAAGCATATACAGTACACATTACTTGCCTTAAAACATTTTCATCCTTACCTTATAGTGAGTGTGCATATATTTATCATAGGAAGTCTGAATAAATGAAGAATAGGTATAACTGAAAACCACTGTCAAACGGGGCCTCCCTGTACTGTAAAAGATGCTATCAAAAAGTCCCATATTCGAATTTTTGTGCACTTCCTGAGTGAAATATGGTGGCAGTGTAGATCACACTGCTCAGTACACCCCTTTGTGAAGTAGCAAGGAGACTTTTAGAGTGACTGGTCATTCTGCTGAGGTTAGACGGGCATTTTTTGTCATGTCAGCATGTGTGAAATTCAGTTTCAAACTCAGCAAAATGGCTAGCAAAATGCACAAAATGTTTCAACAAACATCTGGTGATGAATGGTTTTCTCGATTCAGAGTAGGTCGATCATTAGTCGAGGATGATGAATGCTCTGGTCGTTCATCAATGTCAAAAACAGATGCCAACATTGAAAAAGTGAAGAAGGTTATTCACAAAGAACATCGTCAGAGTATCCAGAACATTGCAAGAGCTGTGAAAATTTCTTACGGATTATGTCAAAGCATTTTGACTGAAAATTTGAACAAGAGGCAAGTGGCTACAAAATTTGTGCTCTGCTTGCTGACTCAAGACCAGAAGGACCATCATTTTCTAGCCAAAAAGTAACATGGCAGTCATCCCCCACCTTTCCTGCTCCTTAGATCTAGCCAACTATGACTTCTTTCTCTTCCAAAAAATATAAATGGTATTCAATGAGGGGCATTTTAATGATGATGAGGAGATTTAAGCAGAACCACAGGCTGTGCCAGACACTGTTAAGAAAGAAGAATGTTTTGAGAAGTAGCAGAGGTGCTGGGATAAGTGTATAGACTCCCAAGGAGAGTATTTTGAGGAAAGCAAGTTCAACTACCTAGGAAGTGGGTTGGCAGACAGTTTAGTTAGTTTAGTATGTTTATTATGCACCCCATACCCATCCTGTGGGCGGTAGTCAAAGATTACAGAGGTACATAATGGGTCCAGGGACTGGGCCTCAAAGTTTTGATAGCTGAGCAAGTTACAGAGGTAATGAATTCACAATTTACAAAGGTAATGAACTCACAATTTACAAAGGTAATGAACTCCAGGTAGGTCTAGTCACAATCATGACAAGTTACAAAGGTATTTACAGATTACAGAGGTACACAATGGGTCCAGGGACTGGGCTCCAAAGTTTTGATGGCTGAACTAGGTACAAGGTGATGAACTCACAAGTTACAAAGGTAATGAACTCACAAGTTACAAAGGTAATGAAGACAGCAACCACACAGGGGAGTACTATCGTCCTGCCAAGTGAGTGTTAAATGGAAACCTGCAATTGTTTTACATGATGGTAGGATTGCTGGTGTCATTTTTTTGTCTCATAAACACACAAGATAACAGGTATATCTTGCTACTTCTACTTACACTTAGGTCACACTACAAATGCATGTACATGCATATATATCAGGTTCCTATGTTATTTGTATTGTTTATTATGTCATATTAGATCAATTGTGATAGATAAATAAGCCATAGAGTTGACATTAGCATCATATTGAAGGAGAATTTTGTAATGTCTCCAAACAATAAACTCCCCTCTGCCACCAGCACCACTACATAGCCACATATGTAATGACATATTTCATTCATTCTAGAGTATATATCAGGTGTCTATGTTATTTATATTGTTTATTATGTCATATTAGATCATTTGTAATAGATAAAAAAGCTGTAGAGTTGATATTAGCGTTATATAGAAGTGTATTTTTCCTGCCTCTGAGAGCAGGAATTCCGTCAGAATGGATTAATGGCTTTTCAATTAATTTCAATTAGGAAAATTGACTCAGCATAAGAACAAATCAGGATACGAACAAGGTCACGGAACAGAATAAGTTCTTAAGGCGAGGTTCCACCGTATTACCCTGCACACACTCCAACAGCTCCTCCGGTCCCAAAAACCATTCATCTCCATTCACTCCTATCTAACACACTCACACATGCTTGCTGGAAGTCCAAGCCCCTTGCCCACAAAACCTCCTTTACCCCTCCAACATTTTTGAGGACAACCCCTACCCCACCTTCCTTCCCCTACAGATTTATATGCTCTCCAAGTCATTCTACTTTGATCCATTCTCTCTAAATGACCAAACTACCTCCACAACCCCTCTCAGACCTCTTATTAACCCTTTGAGGGTTTTCGTCGTACTAGTACGTCTTACGCGTAGGGGTTTTTGACGTACTAGTACGCATAAATTCTAGCGGCCTCAAATCTCCCGCGAAAAGGCTGGTAGGCCTAGGTGTGAGAGAATGGGTCTGCGTGGTCAGTGTGCGCGGTAGGAAAAAAATCTGGGACCCAGTGGTGCATTGTGGGAATGCCCTCTTAGTAAACAATGTCCACCATGCCTCGCGGTAAGAAGCTCCTCACTCCTCGGCGAATTGGGACACTTTTGTTCCCCAGTGACAGTTCTAATAGTGATGGAAGTGCCAGTGAAGATGAGTTTCGTGGTTTTAGTGAGGTTTTGACCGAAACTAATGACCATAATATCGGTAATAGTGAAGAAAACCCAGACGACCCTCAGCCTTCCACCTCTGGTGCTGGGCCCTCGTGTTCACGTTCAGTTGTTCCAGAACCCAAGAGGAAACTTCTATTTTCCCAAATCCCAGACTCAGATGAGAGCATGGGTGATGATAGTGATAGTGAATATGAACTACAAGCTCTTCAAACTAGTTCCAGTAGTGATAGTGAAGTGCAATATTCTCCAGTGAAGCGTCAGTATATACGACGATATATGCGCTCTGGAAGTGTGCCATATGTTATACCAAGGGGAAGGAGTGTCTCTCGGAGTACATCCCGTGGCTGTACAACAGGAACAGACAGTGAAAATGACGAAGATACTGTTGCAATTGGGATGGAAAATGTGCGTGGTGGTAGTGGTGCCGGCGGTGAGGCACCAGCAGTGGGCCATGCTGCCACCCACGCTGCCACCCACGCCGCTGCCTCAGCTGATCTAGAACAAAGGCCACCATCCCCCACTCCCCCACCACACCAGCCTCCACAACCACAACCTCCACAACCACAACCTCCACAACCACAACCACCTGTCATTGTCCAGTACCCACCAGCAGACCGCACCTGGGATTGGCAGGAAGCTGTCAATTTTGTTCCAAATCCCCACCAGTTTGATGGCAGCCAAAGTGGAATACGGCCATCTTGTGCACTTGGGAACAATGCCACTGAACTGGAATGTTTCGAGTTATTCTTTGACGAACCACTGATGAAAAGTATTGTCATGGAAAGCAACACATACTACGAGTACACCATGGCAAACACAATACTTTCACTAAAATCATGTCTACACCAATGGAAGGAGGCAACTGTGGCTGAGATGTATCTTTTCTTTGCCACAATAATGCTTATGCCACATGTGTATAAGCACAAAGTGAAATCATACTGGTCAACAGACCCCCTGATTGCAACACCAGGTTTCAGTGATATAATGCCAGTGAATCGATTTGTGCTAATGTTACGTATGCTTCACTTCTCAGATAAAACCAGGCCTGACAGAACTGACAGGTTATATAAGATTAGGAATGTGTTTGTGTATCTGAAACAGAAATTCAGTACTCATTTTTATCCCTTCAGGAAGCTTGTAATTGACGAGTCTTTGATTCTGTTCAAAGGAAGACTCTCTTTCAAGCAGTACATACCAAGCAAGAGGAAACGCTTTGGTATAAAGTTGTTTGTGCTTTGTGATTGTTACAGTGGTCTGGTATTGGATATTATTGTGTACACTGGAAGTTATACATTGCAAAATACCAGGAAGTTATTGGGCATCTCAGGTGATGTGGTTCGAACAATGATAGAACCATACCTTGGTAAGGGGCATATATTATATACAGATAACTGGTACACAAGCCCCTCACTCAGTGATTTTTTGCGAGTGAACATGACAGATGTGTGTGGCACAGTGCGTGCAAATCGAAAACATATGCCCAGGTTTGATGCTGGCACTCGCAGAGGTGAGGTGCAGGCGTTTGCTGCCAATGACATCATGGCATTTCGGTGGCATGACAAACGAGATGTCACACTGTTGTCATCAATTCACCCTAATGAAATGGCAGACAGTGGCAGGCAGCATAGAGAGAGAAATGAACCCATTCTAAAACCTGCAGCTGTGATTGATTACACCTTCAACATGCATTCAGTGGACAAATGTGACATGCAGATTGGGTTTGCTGATTGTGTTCGCAAGAGTTATAAGTGGTACATCAAACTGTTTTTCCATCTTCTGGACATTTCCATGCTCAATGCTTATAATATGTATAAGATGAGCACCAGAAACAAACCACAGTACGGCGAATTCTGTTTGTCTGTCATCAGACAAATAGTATTCAAGTACCAAGGAAATGCACCTGCAATTGACCGCCCACCAAATTATCAACAACTACCTGCTCGTCTGAAGCATGGTGATCACTTCCTGGTAAAACTGCCTGCTACTGCTTTGAAGAAAAAGGCTCAGAAGAGGTGTTACGTCTGTTCACATACAAAAAAACGCCCACAACAACGCAGAGACACTTGTTTTATGTGTGAGGAGTGCAAAACTCCACTGTGCATGACACCATGTTTCAAAGACTTCCACAGGCTGCAGAACTTCTAGAAACATTCCCTGTGACTGTATATGTGTATATAAAATATAGAAAAATAGTAATAAACAACATTTCATATTGTTTGTTTGTGTAAATATTTTCTGTAAACAAAATAATGACAACAGTGTTTACGCCCTTATTGTGTAGTATTGAAAAAGAAATAACTTACAAAATACTGATCATGTTGGCCTCAGAGGCCATAAAAGTTACTCAGAAAAAGAAAAATTGAAAAAAAATTGAAAATAGTACATAAAAAAGTAAATAGAAAAATACCGGGTGACGGCAGTCGGCGATGTTACCATATGTTGTTCAATTTTGGCAAATTTCACACCTCCATATCTCGGTAAGTATTGACGTTAAAATTTTTTTGTTTAGCCTATAATGTTTAGAAAAAAATACTCTATTTTTTCATAAGAAAAAATAATTTTTTTTTTTTTTGAAATTTGGCCGACCCTGAGAACGAGTTTCGGAGAGGGCCTGTCGACCCTCAAAGGGTTAAATCCACACCTCCTAATTTCTACAATCTGAACTCTCTGCACAATATTTACACCACACATTGCCCTTAGACAAGACATCTCCACTGCCTCCAGCTGCATCCTCACTGCAGCATTTGC
>NW_027195184.1:0-25000 GCF_038502225.1 Cherax quadricarinatus
AGTATTATACCAGCCTGTATAACATTGTCAGTATTATACCAGCCAGTATAACATTGTCAGTATTATACCAGCCAGTATATCATTGTCAGTATTATACCAGCCTGTATAACATTGTCAGTATTATACCAGCCAGTATAACATTGTCAGTATTATACCAGCCAGTATAACATTGTCAGTATTATACCAGCCTGTATAACATTGTCAGTATTATACCAGCCAGTATCACATTATCAGTATTATACCAGCCAGTAAAACATTTGTCAGTATTATACCAGCCAGTATAACATTGTACCAGCCAGTATTATACCAGCCACTATAACAGTGTCAGTATTATACCAGCCAGTATAACATTGTCAGTATTATACCAGCCAGTATAACATTGTCAGTATTATACCAGCCAGTATAACATTGTCAGTATTATACCAGCCAGTATAACATTGTCAGTATTATACCAGCCAGTATAACATTGTCAGTATTATACCAGCCAGTATAACATTGTCAGTATTATACCAGCCAGTATAACATTGTCAGTATTATACCTGCCAGTATAACACTGTCAGTATAATAGCAGACAGTATAACCAGTATTATACCAGCCAGTATAACATTGTCAGTATTATACCAGCCAGTATAACATTGTCAGTATTATACCAGCCAGTATAACATTGTCAGTATTATACCAGCCAGTATAACATTGTCAGTATTATACCAGCCAGTATAACATTGTCAGTATTATACCAGCCAGTATAACATTGTCAGTATTATACCAGCCAGTATAACATTGTCAGTATTATACCAGCCAGTATAACATTGTAGTATTATACCAGCCAGTATAACATTGTCAGTATTATACCTGCCTGTATAACATTGTCAGTATTATACCAGTATTATACCAGCCATAACATTGTCAGTATTATACCAGCCAGTATAACATTGTCAGTATTATACCAGCAGTATAACATTGTCAGTATTATACCAGCCAGTATAACATTGTCAGTATTATACCAGCCAGTATAACATTGTCAGTATTATACCAGCCAGTATAACATTGTCAGTATTATACCAGCCAGTATAACCAGTATTATACCAACCAGTATAACATTGTCAGTATTATACCAGCCACTATAACATTGTCAGTATTATACCAGCCAGAATAACATAGTCAGTATTATACCAGCCAGTATAACATTGTATAACAGTATTATACCATCCAGTATAACATTGTCAGTATTATACCAGCCAGTATAACATTGTCAGTATTATACCAGCCATTATAACATTGTCAGTATTATATCAGCCTGTATAACATTGTCAGTATTATACCAGCCAGTATAACATTGTCAGTATTATACCAGCCAGTATAACATTGTCAGTATTATACCAGCCTGTATAACATTGTCAGTATTATACCAGCCAGTATAACACTGTCAGTATTATACCAGCCAGTATAACATTGCCAGTATTATACTGGCCAGTTTAACATTGTCAGTACTATACCAGCCAGGATAACATTGTCAGTATTATACCAGCCAGTATAACAGTGCAGTATTATTCCAGCCAGTATATCATTGTCAGTATTATACCAGCCAGTATAACATTGTCAGTATTATACCAGCCAGTATAACATTGTAGTATTATACCAGCCAGTATAACATTGTAGTATTATACCAGCCAGTATAACATTGTCAGTATTATACCGGCCAGTATAACATTGTCAGTATTATACCAGCCAGTATAACATTGTCAGTATTATACCGGCCAGTATAACATTGTCAGTATTATACCAGCCAGTATAACATTGTCAGTATTATACCAGCAAGTATAACATTGTCAGTCTTATACCAGCCAGTATAACATTGTCAGTATTATACCAGCCAGTATAACATTGTCAGTATTATACCAGCCAGTATAACATTGTCAGTATTATACCAGCCCAGTATTATACCGGCCAGTATAACATTGTCAGTATTATACCAGCCAGTATAACATTGTCAGTATTATACCAGCCAGTATAACATTGTCAGTATTATACCAGCCAGTATAACATTGTCAGTATTATACCAGCCAGTATAACATTGTCAGTATTATACCAGCCAGTATAACATTGTCAGTATTATACCAGCCAGTATAACATTGTCAGTATTATACCAGCCAGTATAACATTGTCAGTATTATACCAGCCAGTATAACATTGTCAGTATTATACCAGCCAGTATAACATTGTCAGTATTATACCAGCCAGTATAACATTGTCAGTATTATACCAGCCAGTATAACATTGTCAGTATTATACCAGCCAGTATAACATTGTCAGTATTATACCAGCCAGTATAACATTGTCAGTATTATACAAGCCAGTATAAAATTGTCAGTATTATACCAGCCAGTATAACATTGTATAACAGTATTATACCAGCCAGTATAACATTGTCAGTATTATACCAGCCAGTATAACATTGTCAGTATTATACCAGCCAGTATAACATTGTCAGTATTATACCAGCCAGTATAACATTGTCAGTATTATACCAGCCAGTATAACATTGTCAGTATTATACCAGCCAGTATAACATTGTCAGTATTATACCAGCCAGTATAACATTGTCAGTATTATACCAGCCTGTATAACATTGTCAGTATTATACCAGCCAGTATAACATTGTCAGTATTATACCAGCCAGTATAACATTGTCAGTATTATACCAGCCAGTATAACATTGTATAACATTGTCAGTATTATACCAGCCAGTATAACATTGTCAGTATTATACAGTATAACAGTATTATACCAGCCTGTATAACATTGTCAGTATTATACCAGCCAGTATAACGTTGTCAGTATTATAACAGCCAGTATAACATTGTCAGTATTATACCAGCCAGTATAACATTGTCAGTATTACACCAGCCAGTATAACATTGTCAGTATTATACCAGCCTGTATAACATTGTCAGTATTATACCAGCCAGTATAACATTGTCAGTATTATACCAGCCAGTATAACATTGTCAGTATTATACCAGCCAGTATAACATTGTCAGTATTATACCAGCCAGTATAACATTGTCAGTATTATACCAGCCTGTATAACATTGTATTATACCGGCCAGTATTATACCAGCCAGTATATCATTGTCAGTATTATACCAGCCAGTATAACATTGTAGTATTATACCAGCCAGTATAACATTGTCAGTATTATACCAGCCAGTATAACAGTGCAGTATTATTCCAGCCAGTATAACAGTGCAGTATTATACAAGCCAGTATAACATTGTAGTATTTTACCAGCCAGTATAACATTGTCAGTATTATACCTGTCTGTATAACATTGTCAGTATTATACCAGCCAGTATAACATTGTCAGTATTATACCTGTCTGTATAACATTGTCAGTATTATACCAGCCAGTATAACATTGTCAGTATTATACCAGCCAGTATAACGTTGTAGTATTATACCAGCAAGTATAACATTGTCAGTGTTATACCAGCCAGTATAACATTGGTTTGTATATTATATTAAGGTTATACAATCCTAACCTGACACAAGATAATCACTTGTTATGTTGTCTCTTCTGAATGTTGGAGAGTAAGACACATGTTCAACACCTGCGTGTCTTTATTTATGATTTAAAAGTTTCACATACACGGTAGCCATGATACCCAAGTATTACACATGTGCCTTAGTCTTCGACTTGACTGAAGATGTTCAAGAATGGTATACAATACCAACAAGTTGAGAATTTAGACACATGTGCAACATCTGGGTATCTTTATTGTAGACGTTCCGCCATCCAGTGGCTTTATCAATACAGATTCTAGGACATAATTTGGAGACAGAACTATATACAAAAGATGAGGTAATTAGTCCCTCAGCCTTGGAGTTGGAGTGAAGGGCATCGTAGTCGTGTAGATTCTGGAGCACAGGCAAGGAGGCTGGCCCAACATAATGGAATCTTCTTTCAGAGGACATCTACATGACCTTCTTCACGGCTACTATAACTTACCCATTCCTTTCGGTAGGACCTACTTCCACTGCGGAATCCCACCTACCAGTGACTATGCCCTCGTCTGTTGCCCGTCCCATTCCACCTAACCTTAGTATACAAGGGCCAGCTTCCTCACCCGTGCTCCAGAATCTTCACACCAACTCCAAGGCTGAGGGACTGATTACCTCATGTTCTGTACATAGTTCTACTGTCTTCCAGTTATGTCCTGGAATTTGTATTGATAAAGCCACTGGATGTCGAAACGTCTACAATAAAGATACCCAGATGCTGCACATGTATGTAAATTTTCATCTTGTCTGAAGACGCAAGTCTGCTGAGCAGGTGAAACGTCTCGTCAATAAAAATACCATACTGTTCTATTTTCTGCATAACTTTTTGTGGTACAATAGTGTAAAAACATCGATTTGTTTAACATAATGTGTGGATAACGTAATAAAACACTGATCGCTACAATACAGTGTGTGGATAGAACAGTAAAATATTAATTTCTTTAACAGAGTGTGGATAAGACAGTAAAACACTAACTTATGCAACACTATGCAAGTTTGGCAATAACATCTGTTTTAAATTGCCCATGTGATGTTGCCAAATTTGCATGGAAAAAAACGTAAAGGCACCCAACCTCACAGATTAGGTTAGCAATAAATTTGTTGATCACTCACTGAGGAGCATTGCAACAGTCGTACCTGACCATGCCCACCTCAGTGACTCATCCGGTTGTTCTGTAAAGCTTCCCGAAGTTCTTGCATCAACAACGCCACTCAGGTTTTTCTCCACTCGTCCACAAGTTTATTGCCAAATCACTGTTTAATTATAGCCTTTCTAAATTTAAAAACTTGTCTGACTTGAATTCATTTGTGCTAATCATCTTCTGCTTAGATATTTTCAGCACATTATGTTGCATCTCCTTTATTTGTACACTTCTATCACATATCCCTAAATTCTACGCCTTACCAGAGAGTACAAATTTCTTGCCTTCAGTCTTCCAGTCTGTCCAGCTCACTTTCGTCATTTCTGTAATAAGGACACCAGAAATCAGCAAGTTTATGTAAATGAAGCCTTACCAAGCATATATGAAGACTTACCAAGCATATATGAAGCCTTACCAAGCATGTATGAAGACTTACCAAGCATATATGAAGCCTTACCAAGCATATATGAAGCCTTGCCAAGCATATATGAAGCCTTACCAAGCATATATGAAGCCTTACCAAGCATATGTGAAGCCTTACCAAGCATATATGAAGCCTTACCAAGCATATATGAAGCCTTACCAAGCATATATGAAGCCTTACCAAGCATATATGAAGCCTTACCAAGCATATATGAAGCCTTACCAAACATATATGAAGCCTTGCCAAGCATATATGAAGCCTTACCATGCATATATGAAGCCTTACCAAGCATATATGAAGCCTTACCAAGCATATATGAAGCCTTACCAAGCATATATGAAGCCTTACCAAGCATATATGAAGCCTTACCAAGCATATATGAAGCCTTACCAAGCATATATGAAGCCTTACCAAACATATATGAAGCCTTGCCAAGCATATATGAAGCCTTACCAAGCATATATGAAGCCTTACCAAGCATATATGAAGCCTTACCAAGCATATATGAAGCCTTACCAAGCATATATGAAGCCTTACCAAGCATATATGAACACTTACCAAGCATATATGAAGCCTTACCAAGCATATATGAAGCCCTACCAAGCATATATATCATCTGGGATTCGAACACGTGGATAGGGTAAAGTAATACTCACGTAGGCTGGTAGTACGTATATTACGGATAGTGTGGGTAGCGCCAAACAGCCGGCCTGCCTCCTTGCTCACTCTCGTATAACTGACTGCCCACAGTACCCATATGTGAGGGGGTCTTTGAATACTACTATGGTCAGCACAATATGAATACAGACAGTGACTCAGGCAGAGACGGTTGGTAGTGAGTCATCTACTGGTACACTGGTTACTACTACTGAGATATATGAAGCCTTACCAAGCATATATGAAGCCTTACCAAGCATATATGAAGCCTTACCAAGCGTATATGAAGCCTTACCAAGCATATATGAAGCCTTACCAAGCATATATGAAGCCTTACCAAGCATATATGAAGCCTTACCAAGCATATATGAAGCCTTGCCAAGTATATATGAAGCCTTACCAAGCATATATGAAGCCTTACCAAGCATATATGAAGCCTTACCAAGCATATATGAAGCCTTACCAAGCATATATGAAGCCTTACCAAGCATATATGAAGCCTTACCAAGTATATATGAAGCCTTACCAAGCATATATGAAGCCTTACCAAGCATATATGAAGCCTTACCAAGCTTATATGAAGCCTTACCAAGCATATATGAAGCCTTACCAAGTATATATGAAGCCTTACCAAGCATATATGAAGCCTTACCAAGCATATATGAAGCCTTACCAAGCATATATGAAGCCTTACCAAGCATATATGAAGCCTTACCAAGCATATATGAAGCCTTACCAAGTATATATGAAGCCTTACCAAGCATATATGAAGCCTTACCAAGCATATATGAAGCCTTACCAAGCATATATGAAGCCTTACCAAGTATATATGAAGCCTTACCAAGCATATATGAAGCCTTACCAAGCATATATGAAGCCTTACCAAGCATATATGAAGCCTTACCAAGCATATATGAAGCCTTACCAAGTATATATGAAGCCTTACCAAGCATATATGAAGCCTTACCAAGCATATATGAAGCCTTACCAAGCATATATGAAGCCTTACCAAGTATATGTGAAGCCTTACCAAGTATATGTGAAGCCTTACCAAGCATATATGAAGCCTTACCAAGCATATATGAAGCCTTACCAAGCATATATGAAGCCTTACCAAGCATATATGAAGCCTTACCAAGCATATTGAAGCCTTACCAAGCATATATGAAGACTTACCAAGCATGTATGAAGCCTTACCAAGCACATATGAAGCCTTACCAAGCATATATGAAGCCTTACCAAGCCTATATGAAGCCTTATCAAGCATATATGAAGCCTTACCAAGCATATATGAAGCCTTACCAAGTATATATGAAGCCTTACCAAGCATATATGAAGCCTTACCAAGCATATATGAAGCCATACCAAGCATATATGAAGCCTTGCCGAGCATATATGAAGCCTTACCAAGCATATATGAAGCCTTACCAAGCATATATGAAGCCTTACCAAGCATATATGAAGCCTTACCAAGCATATATGAAGCCTTACCAAGCATATATGAAGCCTTACCAAGCATATATGAAGCCTTACCAAGCATATATGAAGCCTTACCAAGCATATATGAAGCCTTACCAAGCATATATGAAGCCTTACCAAGTATATATGAAGCCTTACCAAGCATATATGAAGCCTTACCAAGCATATATGAAGCCTTACCAAGCATATATGAAGCCTTACCAAGCATATATGAAGCCTTACCAAGTATATATGAAGCCTTACCAAGCATATATGAAGCCTTACCAAGCATATATGAAGCCTTACCAAGCATATTGAAGCCTTACCAAGCATATATGAAGACTTACCAAGCATGTATGAAGCCTTACCAAGCACATATGAAGCCTTACCAAGCATATATGAAGCCTTACCAAGCCTATATGAAGCCTTATCAAGCATATATGAAGCCTTACCAAGCATATATGAAGCCTTACCAAGTATATATGAAGCCTTACCAAGCATATATGAAGCCTTACCAAGCATATATGAAGCCATACCAAGCATATATGAAGCCTTGCCAAGCATATATGAAGCCTTACCAAGCATATATGAAGCCTTACCAAGCATATATGAAGCCTTACCAAGCATATATGAAGCCTTACCAAGCATATATGAAGCCTTACCAAGCATATATGAAGCCTTACCAAGCATATATGAAGCCTTACCAAGCATATATGAAGCCTTACCAAGCATATATGAAGCCTTACCAAGCATATATGAAGCCTTACCAAGTATATATGAAGCCTTACCAAGCATATATGAAGCCTTACCAAGCATATATGAAGCCTTACCAAGCATATATGAAGCCTTGCCAAGCATATATGAAGCCTTACCAAGCATATATGAAGCCTTACCAAGCATATATGAAGCCTTACCAAGCATATATGAAGCCTTACCAAGCATATATTAAGCCTTACCAAGCATATATGAAGCCTTACCAAGCATATATGAAGCCTTACCAAGCATATATGAAGCCTTACCAAGCATATATGAAGCCTTACCAAGCATATATTAAGCCTTACCAAGCATATATGAAGCCTTACCAAGCATATATGAAGCCTTACCAAGCATATATGAAGCTTTACCAAGTATATATGAAGCTGAAGTATAACCTGACGACTTCTATAATTCATAAATTATTATACGTTTGGAAATAAAACTAAGAATTCCATTAGTTTCATTACAAAAACTTAGGCTAACCAGATCTCTTAAATATTTTTGCGTTCAGTTTAGACCTACTTTATTGTAATTTACACGTACCACATTTTTCTTTATTAAAGAGTATCTGGCCGTTCTGTGATCATAACATCAACCTCTCTATGTTATTCTGTAGCTCTCTTACGTCTTTATCACAAGTTATTTAACGAGCTGTCTTAGAGTCATCGGTGAACTTGCTTACGTCGCTATGTATCCCCTCATTTACGTCGCTATGTATCCCCTCATTTACGTCGCTATGTATCCCCTCATTTACGTCGCTATGTATCCCCTCATTTAAGATGTTTATGTATATGGTGAACAAGAGGCCCGAGAATGTCTCCTATGGAACTCCATTAGTAGAGGATCCTCATTCTGATTCTCCCAGTTTATGTAAACTCTGTTCCTTATTGGTCAAAAACGGCTCGATCCAGGAGATAATTTCTCCACCTATTCTGTGTAGGTACTTTTTTTTTTTAACAGTTTTCTGTGTGGTATTCTAACAAATAATTTCCTGAAATCAACATGAACAATATCATTTTCTTCCTTTTGGTCTGCATCCTCAAATACGTTAGTGACTGTGGTTATTAAACTTGTAAAGCACGAGAGTTCCTTTGTAAACCCGTGTTGACATTCTTTAATTAAATTATATTTTTTGTTGAGAAATGGGATTACCAGTTAAGCTTAAACATTTTGTATGTGTGGAGATACTTTCTCCAGGAGGGGGTTATCAGCCCCCTTCAGCCCCCTTCAGCCCCTTCAGCCCCTTTCAGCCCTGAGCGGCCCAGCCCTCTCAGAAGGGGCAAATATCTTGTTTACTGCTACAGCGAGTAACTGACCCCAGATGCAGTACTAGTATGTGACGTGGCTCGACGCTCCGTGTGGTCCTGTGTTGCAAAGTGTAGTTTAATAAGAGACAGTACATCTCTTACTTTAGCAGGACAATTAAGGAAAATCCAGCTCCCACTTTATTACCATAGTAAAGATAGTGGACGTTGTTGTCTATGCTTAAGACAGCAAGATTTAAACATTCTGCTTTGCTTCATCGAGGAAGTGGCAAGGAAGCAAAAGTACTAGGTCAGCTTTTCCTTTGTGCAAGGGGCAGTGACGGCGTGGGGTGCTGTGGCGTCTTCAGATTACTTTTGACTCTACTGAGAGTGACACTGACGCCAGGATAACCAACAAAGAACGATCTCTGCGTTAGTGTGAACAAAGTGTCTTATAAAACACAATAAACACTTAAGAGAAGTGTGATCAGCTTCTTTAGTGATAAGATTGTGAACAATAAAGACAAATCTTGTGGAACATAGTGTACCAGTGTGCGTATTCCTAGACTATGGAAGACGTGGACATCCAAGGACACTTCAGCTTCTATCAAGTCACCGATACCTGTCGAAGGTGTGAAGAACACCATAGCTCACGCTACAAGAGCAAGGTAGGTTACGAATTTCTTGTAGTACGGGGGACTTACCAGTTAAGCTTAAACATTTTGTATAGGGAAAACTTAACTTAGAAAGACAGCTCATCGCCTGCACAGCCGACCCTGCAGACGAGGTCTTGAGAAGCTGTCGAAGTCATCTCTCAACGGGCTGTAAAGAGTTATAATTTGTAAGATTATAAATTACCCCTAGGGGGTGTTATGTCAGCATATTTCATTCACTGATGGCTGACAAACTTACTTGTGTGGACTCAAAAGTCTGCCCTTTACTGCCGACTATAGGTTGATTACAAACTCCTTGCGACTCAAGAACTGCGCAGTCCCCCATATTTATTACTAAATGTAAAAGGAGAAACTTTCGTTTTTCCTTTTTGGCCACCCTGTCTCGGTGGGATACTGCCAGTGTCTTGAAAGAAGAAGATACTTGATCTGATTTCTCTATTGGAAATATGTGCCTGAGGGACAGTTTGCATCATGTACTGGAGAATATAAACCAACCTCTTCCACCAGTCTTCAGGTTTCCCTCATATTAATGCACAGTAAAGTCACCCAAGATTATGTTACTCAGATGATTTTTTTAGTCGTACATAGTTTGTAGCACAAACACCGGAGACCTTAAAGCCTCCTTGTTCATCTGCTATCCTATTCTCCGTCTTACTCTTAATTCTTTCAATAATAACTCTACCATACACTTTACCAGGTATACTCAACAGACTTATCCCCCTATAATTTTTGCACTCTCTTTTATCCCCTTTGCCTTTATACAAAGGAACTATGCATGCTCTCTGCCAATCCCTAGGTACCTTACCCTCTTCCATACATTTATTAAATAATTGCACCAACCACTCCAAAACTATATCCCCACCTGCTTTTAACATTTCTATCTTTATCCCATCAATCCCGGCTGCCTTACCCCCTTTCATTTTACCTACTGCCTCACGAACTTCTCCCACACTCACAACTGGCTCTTCCTCACTCCTACAAGATGTTATTCCTCCTTGTCCTATACACGAAATCACAGCTTCCCTATCTTCATCAACATTTAACAATTCCTCAAAATATTCCCTCCATCTTCCCAATACCTCTAACTCTCCATTTAATAACTCTCCTCTCCTATTTTTAACTGACAAATCTATTTGTTCTCTAGGCGTTCTTAACTTGTTAATCTCACTCCAAAACTTTTTCTTATTTTCAACAAAATTTGTTGATAACATCTCACCCACTCTCTCATTTGCTCTCTTTTTACATTGCTTCACCACTCTCTTAACCTCTCTCTTTTTCTCCATATACTCTTCCCTCCTTGCATCACTTCTACTTTGTAAAAACTTCTCATATGCTAACTTTTTCTCCCTTACTACTCTCTTTACATCATCATTCCACCAATCGCTCCTCTTCCCTCCCGCACCCACTTTCCTGTAACCACAAACTTCTGCTGAACACTCGAACACTACATTTTTAAACCTACCCCATACCTCTTCGACCCCATTGCCTATGCTCTCATTAGCCCATCTATCCTCCAATAGCTGTTTATATCTTACCCTAACTGCCTCCTCTTTTAGTTTATAAACCTTCACCTCTCTCTTCCCTGATGCTTCTATTCTCCTTGTATCCCACCTACCTTTTACTCTCAGTGTAGCTACAACTAGAAAGTGATCTGATATATCTGTGGCCCCTCTATAAACATGTACATCCTGAAGTCTACTCAACAGTCTTTTATCTACCAATACATAATCCAACAAACTACTGTCATTTTGCCCTACATCATATCTTGTATACTTATTTATCCTTCAACCAGAGATCAGTGTTTGTGTATATTTCGCCTGCTCTTGCGAATTCCTTGTATATATATATATATATATATATATATATATATATATATATATATATATATATATATATATATATATATATATATATATATATATATATATATATATATATATACAAGGAATTCGCAAGAGCAGGCGAAATATACACAAACACTGATCTCTGGCTGAAGGAGACTCGAACCTACGAACCTTGGAACAAGGTACGCAGTCCTTTACCAATCTACCCACACTGGACCAATACCTAGGAGTCCAGCTAGCGCTAGCTGGACTCCAAGGTATTGGTCCAATGTGGGTAGATTGGTAAAGCATTGCGATCCTTGTTCCAAGGTTCGTAGGTTTGAGTCTCATTCAGCCAGAGATCAGTGTATATATATATATATATATATATATATATATATATATATATATATATATATATATATATATATATATATATATATATATATATATGTATGTATATATATATATATATATATATATATATATATATATATATATATATATATATATATATATATATATATATATAAACAAGTCGGCCGTATCCCACCGAGGCAGGGTGACCCATAAAGAAAGAAGATCCCCAAAAAGAAAATACTTTCATCATCATTCAACACTTTCACCTCACTCACACATAATCACTATTTTTGCAGAGGTGCTCAGAACACAACAGTTTAGAAGCATATACGTATAAAGATACACAACATATCCCTCCAAACTGCCAATATCTCAAACCCCTCCTTTAAAGTGCAGGCATTGTACTTCCCATTTCCAGGACTCAAGTCCGGCTATATAAAAATAACCGGTTTCCCTGAGTCCCTTCACTAAATATTACCCTGCTCACACTCCAACAGCTCGTCAGGTCCCAAATACCATTCGACTCCATTCACTCCTATTTAACATGCTCATGCACGCTTGCTGGAAGTCCAAGCCCCTCGCCCACAAAATCTCCTCTACCCCCTCCCTCCAACCTTTTCGAGGGCGACCCCTACCCCGACTTCCTTCCCCTACAGATTTATACGCTCTCCATGTCATTCTACTCTGATCCATTCTCTCTAAACGACCAAACCACCTCAACAAACCCTCTTCAACCCTCTTACTAATACTTTTATTAACTCCACACCTTCTAATTTCCACACTCCGAATTTTCTGCATAATATTTACGCCACACATTGCCCTTAGACAGGACATCTCCACTGCCTCCAACCGTCTCCTCGCTGCAGCATTTACCACCCAAGCTTCACACCCATATAAGAGTGTTGGTACTACTATACTTTCATACATTCCCTTCTTTGCCTCCGTAGATAACATTTTTTGCCTCCAAATATACCTCAAAGCACCACTCACCCTTTTTCCTTCATCATTTCTATGATTAACCTCATCCTTCATAAATCCATCTGCTGACACGTCAACTCCCAAATGTTTGAAAACATTCACTTCTTCCATACTCCTCCTCCCCAATTTGATACCCAATTTTTCTTTATCTAAATCATTGATACCCTCATCACCTTACTCTTTTCTATGTTCACTTTCAACTTTCTACCTTTACACACACTCCCAAATTCGTCCACTAACCTTTGCAATTTTTCTTTAGAATCTCCCATAAGCACAGTATCATCCGCAAAAAGTAACTGTGTCACTTCCCATTTTGTATTTAATTTCCCATAATTTAATCCCTCCCCTCTCCCGGACACCCTAGCATTTACTTCTTTTACAACCCCATCTGTAAATATATTAAACAGCCATGGTGACATTACACATCCCTGTCTAAGACCTACTTTCACAGGGAAGTAGTCTCCCTGTCTTCTACACACCCTAACCTGAGCCTCACTATCCACATAAAAACTCTTAACAGCATTTAGTAACTTACCACCTATTCCATATACTTGCAACATCTGCCACATTGCTCCCTTTTCCACTCTATCATATGCCTTTTCTAAATCCACAAATGCAATAAAAACTTCCCTACCTTTATCTAAATACTGTTCACATATATGCTTCAATGTAAACACTTGATCTACACATCCCCTCCCCACTCTGAAACCTCCTTGCTCATCTGCAATTCTACATTCTGTCTTGCCTTTAATTCTTTCAATAATAACTCTACCGTACACTTTTCCTGGTATATTCAGTAAACTTATTCCTCTATATTTTTTACAATCTATTGTGTCCCCCTTCCCTTTTACATAAAGGGACTATACATGCTCTCCGCCAATCCCTAGGTACCTTCCCCTCTTTCATACATTTATTAAACAAAAATACCAACCACTCCAACACTATGCCTCCCATCCCCTGATTTTAACATTTCTGTCATGATCCTGTCAGTTCCAGCTGCTTTACCCCCTTTCATTCTATGTAATGCCTCACGTACCTCCCCCACACTTACATTCTGCTCTTCTTCACTCCTAAAAGATGGTATACTCCCTGGCCAGTGCCTGAAATTACCGCCTCCCTTTCTTCGTCGACATTTAAAAGTTCCTCAAAATATTCTCGCCAACTACTCAATGCCTCCATCTCCCCATCTACTAACTCCCTTACTCTGTTTTTAACTGACAAATCAATTCGTTCCCTAGGCTTTCTTAACTTGTTAAACTCACTCCAAATTTTTTTCTTATTTTCATTAAAATTTCTTGACAGTGCCTCTCCCACTCTATCATCTGCTCTCCTTTTGCACTCTCTCACCAATCTCTTCACTTTTCTTTTACTCTCCATATACTCTACTCTTCTTATAACACTACTGCTTTGTAAAAACCTCTCATAAGCTACCTTTTTCTCTTTTATCACACCCTTTACTTCATTATTCCACCAATCACTCCTCTTTCCTCCTGCACCCACCCTCCTATAGCCACAAACTTCTGCCCCACATTCTAATACTGCATTTTTAAAACTATTCCAACCCTCTTCAACCTTCCCACTACTCATACTTACACCAGCCTACCTTTCTGCCAATAGTTGCTTATATCTCACCCGAACTTCCTCCTCCCTTAATTTATACACTTTCACTTCCCTTTTGTTGTTGCCATTTTCCTCTTGTCCCATCTTCCTCTTACTCTAACTGTAGCTACAACTAGATAATTATTTGATACATCAGTTGCCCCTCTATAAACGTGTACATCCTGGAGCCTACCCATCAACCTTTTATCCACCAATACATAATCTAACAAACTACTTTCATTACATGCTATATCATACTTTGTATATTTATTTATCCTCTTTTTCATAAAATATGTATTACTTATTACCAAACCTCTTTCTACACATAGCTCAATTAAAGGCTCCCCATTTTCATTTACCCCTGGCACCCCAAATTTACCTACTACTCCCTACACAACATTTTTACCCACTTTAGCATTGAAATCCCCAACCACAAGTACTCTCACACTTGATTCAAAACTCCCCACGCATTCACTCAACATTTCCCAAAATCTCTCTCTCTATATATAAACATTGTAAAAATCTCTCGTCGGTCGATGCATGCAGGGGATGAGTTGAAATAGCTAATGCCACCTGCCTGAGTGCTGGCTGCCTTGGATCAAAACATCTTGAGTTGGCTGGGCGCCAAGGTACTGGTCCAATGCGGTACCGTGAGTAGAGCACTGCGTACCTTGTTCCAAGGTTCGTAGGTTCGAGTCTCCTTCAGCCAGAGATCAGTGTTCGTGTATATTTCGCCTGCTCTTGCGAATTCCTTGCATTGTTAATATCTCTAGTAAGGCTGATGCATGCAGGGGATGAGATGAAAAGCTGTAAGCCTTCTCCCTGAAAGCTGGCTGCCTTGGATCAAAGTCTAGCGCAAGCTGGACTCCAAGGTATTGTCCAGTGTGGGTAGATTGGTATATATATATATATATATTTGTGTGTGTTATTACTATTTTTTATTAACACACTACCTGTCTCCCACCAAGGCAGGGTGACCCGAGAAAGAAAAAACTTTCATCATTCCCTCGATCACTGTCTTGCCATAGATGCGCTTATACTACAGTTTATAAAACTAACATTAACCCCCTCCTCCAGAGTGCAGACACTGTATTTCCCATCTTCAGGACTCAAGTCTGGCCTGCCGGTTTCCCTGAATCCCTTCATAAATGTTACTTTGCTCAAACTCCAACAGCATGTCAAGTTCTAAAAACCATTTGTCTTCATTTGCTCCTATCTAACACGGTCATGTATGCTTGCTTGCAGTAAAAGCCCCACACACACAAAACCTCCTTTACCTCCTCTCTCCAACCTTTCTAGGATAACCCCTACCTCCCCTTCCCTCCACTACAAAATTATACACTCTTGAAATTCTATTTTGTTCCATTCTCTCTACATGTCTGAACCACTTCAACATCCCCTCCTCAGCCCTCTGGATAATAGTTTTGGTAATCCCATACCTCCTCCTAATTTCCAAACTATGAATTCTCTGCATTATATTCACACAACACATTGCCCTCAGACATGACATCTCCACTGCCTCCAGCCTTCTCCGTGTTGCAACATTCACCAACCATGCTTCACACCCATATAAGAGCGTTGGTATAACTATACTCTCATTTATTCCCCTCTTTGCTTATATGGGCAATGTTCTTTGTCTCCACAGACTCCTCAGTGCATCATTCACCTTTTTCCACTCGTCAATTCTATGATTCACATTATCTTTCATAGACCCATCTGCTGACACATCCACTCCTAAATATCGGAATACATTCACTTCCTCCATACTCTCTCCCTCCAATTTCATATCCAATATTTCGTTACCTAATATTTTTATCCTCATCATCTTACTCTTTCCTATATTTAATTTTAATTTTCTTCTTTTAGATATCCTACCATACTCATCCACCAACCCTTGCAACTTCTCTTCAGAATCTTAAAGAAGCACAGTGTCATCATCAAAAAGCAACTGTTACAACTCCCACTTTGTGTTAGATTCTTTATCTTTTAACCCCACACCTCTTGCCAACACCCAAGGATTCACTTCTCTTACAACTCCATCTATAAATATATTGAAGAACCATTGTGTCATCACACATCCTTGTCTAAGACCTACTTTTACTGGGAAGTAATCAATCTCTCTCCTACATACTCTAACCTGAGCCTCACTGTTTTCGTAAAATCTCTTCACTGCTTTCAATAGCCTACTTCTTATTCCATACATTTACAACATCTGCCACATTGCCCCCCTATCCACCCTGTCACTCGCCTTTTCCAAATCCATAAATGCCACAAAAACCACTTTACCCTTATCTAAATACTGTTCACCTATATGTTGCACTGTTAACACTTGGTCCACACACCCCCTACCCTTCATAATGCCTGCTTGTTCATCTGTCTTATTACTCTCAGACTTACTCTTAATTCTTTCAATAATAATTATAATTGTACCCACGGAACTAGTGGTATTGATCAATAACAACACTGCACTAGCCAAGGAGTCGAACCCATGCTGCTTTGGCCTGCCTCATGGTGAGAGAAAACGCATGATGCCTTAGACCACACAATCCTTAGCAATGGTGCATCCAGCCAAGGTAGATGTTGTACCCACCATCGTCTACGGTGGTGTGGACGCCTCTGAGCTAATTTCATTCTACTCCCTGTTTATGTACCAGCTCAACAAGCAGAATATTATATTATTGTACCCACGGAACAAGTGGTATTGATAAATTAGCTCATAGGCGTCCACACCATATGTCCTTCGATGGTGGGTACAACATCTAGCTCGGCTGGATGCACCATTGTTAAGGATTGTGTGGTCTAGTGGTCTAAAGCGTCATGGGTTGTCGCATTTTCTCTCACCACGAGGCGGCCAAAGCAGCATGGGTTCGACTCCTTGGCTAGTGCAGCGTTGTTTTATATATATATATATATATATATATATATATATATATATATATATATATATATATATATATATATATATATAAGGGTAAAGAGGCTTTCGTTGCATTTATGGATCTGGAAAAGACACATGATGAGGTGTGGGTGCGGCAGGACAGTGATGAAGTGATAATCAGAGTGTTTCTTCTTTTTCAGGGTTCACCCTGAAATATAACATAAGATTTTGTTAGGATTTTTAATCCCGGAAGGTTAGCCACCCAGGACAACCCAAGAAAGTCAGTGCGTCATCGATGACTGTCTGTCTTATTTCCATTGTGGTCCTTCAGTCTAATCCCCCAGGATGCGACCCACACCAGTCGACTAACACCCATATACATATATATTAAATATCGTACCAAATAGGTAAAACTTACAATATTAGCTTAAACAGCAACGCTCTTCTTGCCGAATTAGGCAAGCGAAAATTTGTGTATGCATTAATTTGGCAAGAATCATTCTGAACTTAACGAAAAAAATATATTTAATTGTGTTTGTTCATTATTAAATTTTTGTAAACTTATCTAAAATAAATTTAACTGGATTAGGCTAAATTAAATTGCGCTTGTTATAATAAAGTTAGGTAAGTTTTCTAAGGTTCTTATGGTACAAAATTATTAATTTTTACATTAACGTAAATGAAAAAAATATATCTTTAAAAGAATAAGAGAAATTTTTAGAAAGGACTTAATTTTAAATGAGTTCTTGCTAATTTAATTTTATATATATATATATATATATATATATATATATATATATATATATATATATATATATATATATATATATATATATACACACTCATCTCTGGTGATATTTAAGTGTTGCGATCACCTACCTGGGTGAGGAATTACCTGGGCAACCTTCTACCTGGAACTTACCAGTATTGTGAACACATCGTGGCTACGTTACTACACTCCAGGTTGTACAGTTGCTTCATAGACAGGTGGCGAAATTACCTAACTGTGCTCACCCGTTTGTGTTGATGGGGGTTCAAATCCTGGCTCCTAGCTTCATATACTTTGTCGACCTGGAATATTATTATCCCGTTTCTTGTGATCTGTCGTACCTTGTGTTAAACTGTTTACCTGGAGTTTACCTGGAGAGAGTTTCGGGGGTCAACGCCCCCGCGGCCCGGTCTGTGACCAGGCCTCCTGTGCATGGAGTTTCTTTCCAATATTTAACAATCCTATTCCATCATTAGTTCATCTTATTAAACTGACTCACGACATTGTAATGACACGATTTCAAACAAACCATACCACAGGCGGGGTTAGAACCCGCGATCAGAGTCATACAACTCCAGAACGACGCTGGTCCAGTGGCTAACGCGTCGATCTGGAGTTTCATGGCTCTCTGATCGCGGGTTCTAACCCCGCCAATGGTATAGTATTTTTTTTTTATCTTAGGAAACTGTCAGTAAATAGGAAGCGCGTCTGTCTGGCGCTCACCAGACGGAGGATCGAGCCTCCAACACGTCTTGCACTGAATGACTCACTTGGGTTTAGCGCTTAACATGGATGTCAGTAAGTTACTGTTAGTGGGTAGCGGTGGTTTCACGACACAATTTCTCATATACTTTCCTATTCAGCAAATTTCTCAATTTACATTTCTAGATTAGAGTGAATAAGGTTAGGTTTGGTTTGCATAAATTGTCATATTATCCTAACAGCACATACGACAAACTTACATTCCATAAATCCATTAAAAGAAATATTACATAAAATATATAAATGTTCTCCAAAATACTAAGTAATAGAGATCTTTCAATGGTCGTTCCTATTGCAGACAAAGAGAAGGTAATAGAGGTGGTGGATCTCAGATCACCCTGAATCTCAGCCTACAAATTCAGGGAATCCGAACACCCAAGTCTGACCAGCCAATGGTGACATTGGATATTCCTTCCCCGTTCGTAATTCCTTTGACGACTTATGCAGTCTACAAGAAGAAAGTCTCGTTGATTATGTTGCTTCAAATGTTTTCGACAGGCATTTCGGGGATGCAGTTGAAAAACCTTCTCTGATGACGATCAATCTTCTTGTTTGCGTGTTCATTCCAATGTAACAATGGGCCCGTTAGCGCAGGCTTCTATGCTCAATGCTGCAGTTCATGTGTTCATGGACTCCGGTGCACAAGTTAATATTATCAGGTTGAGCTTGATTAAGGATAAGCAGTTACGCTGTCTCCTTGCAGAATAATCTCATGAGTCCACCCTTAGTGGACTCATGAGCTCCAGTCTGCATGTTTGTGGTCACACTTCACTCATTTTTTTCTACCCAAAGTAGAGAATTTACTGCTTCCTTCCTTGTTGTGCACCAGATCAATTTCCCTGGTGATTTTCTATTGGGATTCGCTTCTGTGAGAGATTTACATATTGTGCTTCACCCTTATCAATGGCATCGTGTAATTACGATTTCGTGAGTCAGTTATCAATGGCATGCTCGAACTCACAACTTGATTGTACCATTCTTCGTCTACCAGCTTGGATCCGAGATCTGTCATACTGCTGCGGAGTATGAAGTTCGGATTAAGTCCTTACAAACTTCTGAGTTCTCTAATAACGTAACCAAGCTGTCAGGCACTAGCAAAACTGTCACTCCTGTCTGGAAACCAGTACCTACAACATCGTTCACGCAGGATAGTGTACAGTCGCCTCGGGTGTCAGAGACACCTCAGACAACCTTGGGTACTGAGACTATCCCTATCATGGCTACTTGTTCAAGTGGTAGTTCCTCTACAAGGGACGCCTTGTCGGAAAACGACTACTTGAAACGAGTCATGCCATCTGTTGTTGATGTCACAGGCTGTCTGCAGAATGACGTTTTTGTTATGGTTAGTTCACTCAGTGCACTCACTCATGTTCCAGATGGTGATAATATCATAGTCGACAGTGAATTTTGCAAGGTTTGTATGTCACAGCATCCTTACATGATGTATGAGATGAAAAGATTCATTTCAACCTTGCTAACACTTCTGGTCATAATCGTCTCGAAGCGAATACCACCATTGTTCACTTTGTTCACTATCCTTACCCTGTTTGTGTAGGGAGTCAATCCACTCCACAGAGTCAGTCCACTCCACCAGTAGAGGAGAAAGACTTAGCTCCCACTGACTTTCCAGACGAGACCAAACGTTTGTTACACTTGTTGAACAAACGCCGTAGATCTGTTTCTTTACTAGACCTATTTATGTACCTGCGTACACAATGACTCATTCACTAGTTGCTGCCACAGAGAAACTTACTAATAAGATGCTTAATGATGGTGTCATCATACACAGTAATTCACCCTGGAATGCGCTCACTATAGCAGCTGCTCTTACTGAACTGCTTAAGAAAGATACTCCTTTCATTTGGACCTTCCATCAGAAAGAGCATTCCAAACTCTCAAAGGAAAGCTAACTTCTGCTCTTATTTTGAAATTTCTAGATTTGTCAAAGGCTATCTAATAACTGATGCTAGTTCCATTGGCACAGGTGCCGTCCTAGCTCAGAGACCCATAATAAGTATAACACAGTTGCATTTACGAGTTGTGTCCTTACTCCTCCACCAGGCGGCGAGGTGGAGTGAACCTGGCAAGTGGTAAGTTGAGAGGCAGGGCCAGGAGCTAAGACTGAATGCTTGAAGAAACATATACATATACATGAGTGAATATATGAGAAGACATACATAGACACAGACACAGACAGACAGACAGACACATACACACACACTCACACACACACACACACACACACACACACACACACACACACACAGTAGGGACACTGAGTGCACAAGTCACGCCTTCCGTGCTCGGCAAATATAAGTTTTTTTGAGGGCTACCTAAGTGTACTGCAAGGGTGGCTAAGTGTGTCAGGGTAGTGAACAATCCCTGAAGCGATTTACAATTTGCTCTGAGCCACTTAAGTCTGGGGAGAGCCAGAAATTTATAAGTGAACTAGAAAGAGATACTTGGTGGCACATTCAGAGTGGGCAGGCCTAGTGTGCTCCAGGCGACGGTGCCAAGTGTCACTCAAGAAAGATAATAAAGTGAAACAAATGTGTAACCAGTGAAAGAAATACAGTGAATAGGATACATTATATATCGAGAAGAAACGGAGGTGGATGTACGCCAGGACATCACATCGAGCTGGACAATCTACAGGCTGCTACAGGTTGCTACAGGCTGCTACAGGCTGCTACAGGTTGCTACAGGTTGCTACAGGCTGCTACAGGCTGCATTGCAAGTATTCACCTACAGTGGTTGTTGGGTGTGAGTTTGGGTTTTCAATTAACCACCAAGCTGATTGTGAAAGGTCCAACTTTCCTAGTACGATAAAGAATAGGCTATCAAGTGCTCATTAAGGAATAGAAATTGGTAATTTATAGAACAAGGCAAGACAGGATTCTATAAGACTAAGTGGAAGTAAAAGCATAGAGGGTGCAAAACAGTAGGTAGGTGTGGGTCAGGTCACAGGAGGGTGTGGGTCAGGTCACAGGAGGGTGTGGGGTAAGCAGGGTAAGGGAGTACTGCAAACTCCGCATAACACTCATACACCACAACACACAATTCCACCTACTTTTCAGACACATAATAAACCCACATATAGTTATACACACACACACACACACACACAAACACACACACACACACACACACACACACACACACACACTCACACACACACACACACACACACACACACACACACACACACACACACACACATACACACACACATACGTTTACACCCACACATTCTCACATATACACACACACACTCTCTCCCCCCTCACCCTCCCCCACCAATCTCCCACTCTTTCCCCTGATCCCCTCATCTCTCTCTCACCCTCCTTCTCCCTCACCTCTCCCTCTTTCCTCTCTCCCTCTCCCATTCTCCCCCTTTGCTTCTCCCTTCCCCCTCACTCTCCATATTTCCCACACATTCCCCGCTCCCCACCCCTGTCCCATTTAGCCACCATCTACAGCTTCCTCCTCTACCTCCCCCCCCCCACACTCAGACAAACACTCCACAAAGCAAACACATAGAATTACATAAGTTTTTCACTCTGTGGCAACCAAGACAAAAAAACATGGGTTGCCAGAGAGGAGGAAGGAAAACCAAGAGACTGGAGGATGAGTCTGCAAATAAAAATTGGGCAGCAGAGCTCATGAAAAGGAAACATGAGTGGGGAAAGAAGCTAGAAGAACTTAGCTTGAGAATGGAAGAGAGGATAGATGCAGAAAGCAAGAAGTGGGAGATGTAAGTCACAGCAGCAGAGGCTAGGATACAGAGATTAGAAGAGGAACTGAAAAATCTGAAACAGCCTAAAGAACTAAAGAACAATTTGGGAAGGACATCAGAGATTGCTACCTTAGTCACGAACAAGGGGACTGTAGGGAACAAAGGAGTGAAACTGCATGCAGAAGTCCTATCAGATCATTGTGAAGCCTGAGAAAAAGAGCAATCGAGCAGACTGTAGAAAATGAAACAGTGGAGTAGCAGGAATAAGATGGGAAAAACCAAACTACAAAAGGGGGGACTACTCAGGCATGAGTAACTTCCTGCAAGACATTCAATGGGAGAGAGAACTGGCAGGAAAACCAGTAAAAGAAATGATGGACTATGTGACAACAAAATGTAAGGAGGCAGAGGAGAGGTTTGTTCCCAAGGGAAACAGAAATAATGGGAAGACCAGAACGAGTCCTTGGTTCACCCAAAGGTGTATGGAAGCAAAAACTAGGTGTACTAGAGAATGGAAAAGGTACAAAAGTCAAAGAACCCAGGAAAATAAAGAGATCAGCCGAATATGCGCAGATAAGAAGGGAGGCTCAGCGACAATAAGAAAATGACATAGCATTGAAAGTCAAGTCTGACCTGAAGCTGTTGTATAGCCACATCAGGAGGAAAACAACAGTCAAGGACCAGGTAATCAGACTGAGGAAGGATGATGGGGAGTTCACAAGAAACGATCAAGAGGTATATGAGGAGCTCAAAATGAGATTTGAAGAAGTATTTACAGTGGAAACAGGTAGGACTCCAGGAATTCAGAACAGTGAGGTACACCAACAAGTGCTGGATGAGGTACACATAACCGAGGAGGAGGTGAAGAAGCTGCTTTGTGAACTTGATACCTCAAAGACGGTGGGACCAGACAACATCTCTCCGTGGGTCCTTAGAGAGGGAGCAGAGATGCTGTGTGTGCCACTAACAAAGATCTTCAGCACATCCATTGAAACTGGGCAACTACCTGAGGTATGGAAGATGGCAAATGTAGTCCCAATTTTTAAAAAAGGAGACAGGCACGAGGCATTAGACTAGAGACCTGTTTCACTAACGTGTATAGTATGCAAAGTCATGGAGAAGATCATCAGGATGAGAGTGGTGGAGCACCTGGAAAGAAACAACCATATAATCGACAAGAAGCACGGTTTCAGGGAAGGAAAATCCTGTGTCACAAACCTACTGAAGTTTTTTGACAATGTTAGAGTAGTAAGACAAGAGAAAGAGGGGTGGACAGGCTGCATTTTCTTGGAGTGCAAGAAGGCCTTCGATACATTTCCTCACAAGAGGTTAATGCACAAGCTAGAGGATCAGGCATACAAAACAGGAAAGGCACTGCAATGGATCAGAGATTACCTGGCAGGGAGGCAACATCGAATCATGGTACGTGACGAGGTGTCAGAGTGAGCGCCTGCGACAAGGAGGGTTCCACAGGGGTCAGTCCTAGGACCTGTGCTGTTTTTGGTATATGTGAATGACATAATGGAAGGGATAGACTCAGATGTGTCCTTGTTTGAACATGATGTGAAGTTAATGAGGAGAATCAAATCGGTCGAGGATCACGCAAAACCTCACTCAAGGAAATTGATCTTGGGGTGAGTATAATATCAAGCATATCTCCTGAGGTGCTCATCAGTCAGATAACTGCTGCAGCATACGGGCGTCTGGCAAACCTAAGGATAATGTTCTGATACCTCAGTAAGGAATCGTTGAAGACTCTGTACACCATATACGTTAGGCCCATACTGGAGTATGCAGCATCAGTTTGGAACCCACACCTTGTCAAGCATGTCAAAAAATTAGAGAAAATGCAAAGGTTTGCAATAAGACTAGTTCCAGAGCTAAGGGAATTGTCCTACGAAGAAAGGTTAAGGGAAATTGGCCTAACGACACTGGAGGGCAGGAGGGTCAGGGGAGACATGATAACGACATATAAAATACTGCTTGGAATAGACAAGATGGACAAAGGCAGGATTTTCCAGGGAGGAGACACAGAAACAAGGGGTCACAATTGGAAGCTGAAGACTCAAATGAGTCAAAGGGATGTTAGGAAGTATTTCTTCAGTCATTGAGTTGTCAGGAAGTGGAATAGCCTAGAAAGTGACGTAGTGGAGGTAGGAACTATACATAGTTCTAAGAC